>NC_050191.1:15672670-15972670 GCF_008315115.2 Sander lucioperca
CATTGTAGCCTACCTACTACTGTATTTACCTGACAGAGAACGTTGCAGATTCAGAATGTAATCACAAAATATCACAGTGACAATGTAGAGTAATCAGACATTAGCCTCATGGACTCATGGCAGTGTGCTACCCACCAGGCCCGTTATGAGAGCTGATAGCACATATCTGCATTCATCAATCACCAGAACCAGACCGTGTGTGTGTGTGTGTGTGTGTGTGTGTGTGTGTGTGTGTGTGTGTGTGTGTGTGTGTGTGTGTGTGTGTGTGTGTGTGTGTGTGTGTGTGTGTGTGTGTGTGTGTGTGTGTGTGTGTGTGTGTGCGCGCGCGTGTAGGCAGAGAGAGAGAGAGAGAGAGAGAGAGAGGGAGACAGTGTTGTCTTGTGTCGTATTATCGTTAATGAATTTAACACTTCAGCAGAGGTGTTCATTTCCATACAGGTTTAGTGGCTTGACAGTTAATGGTGATATGGATATGATTCGTGGGGTATTTGGCGACGGTAATGTTATTAGTGTGGTAAGTTAGCAGTAGACTTAATTAACCCGACCCAGGGTGAGTCTGATGAAAAGTGCTGTGTCTGCCCGGTTCAGCTCTGAGATTTTTTGCATTGCACAGCGCTGTGAAGGAATAATCTGAGATTATGTTATGTTCTGCCAGCTCACAGCAATTTATTACAATAGCAGGAAAAGAGTTCCCCCAGTAAACACAGTTCACAGACTCACTCACTCACAGTGAAACTCATAAAATACAAACACTCATTTAAAAAATGCAAAGCTGATGATACAAAATGCCTCCAATAAATGAAAGGATTCTTTAAAGGTTCTTCAGGCCTACTTTTTCACCTATGAACCTCCACATAAACATCCACACGTTTTGTATGTAAACGTGCTAACCCATTCAGTTTTTAGTTTTAGTTTGTTGTGCCTTTGAATAACCAAATCTGTTCATCAACCGCTCAGATAAGATCCTAATCACATCATTACCATTCGATCCAGGATTCTCGCATTCGCTTCCCGTCCCTCTATCAATAACTTCCAGATTTGTTTATGCCCAGCCTAATTGCTCACGGAGTTTGGATTGTTTGTGCCAAGTGAAAAAAGCCCAACCCTCAAGCCAAACAAACAGCAATCCCAACAAATCAGACTGAGCAAACACAGGAGCAGGTATTGGCTCTCTGGTAGCAGTAATAACTCACAACGAATATGGCCTGAGGAAGGCAGCTGACATGACTCTGCAGATTTTTAATGGATGAAGATTAACATTTTGACAGAAAAATAGGTTTTGTGCACCCATCCTTCACCATATTGGAGATTTCCCTCTATTTCAAACAGTAGATCGAAATGTCATAAATTCGATTTTTTTATTTTTTCTCAGCTGGTTAATGTTAAACTACTTTAACTACTTCATATACTGTTACGTATAATTCTTGATTACTCTAAAAGACAAAAAATGCAAATATGCCACGCACATCTACCTACATACACGTGCCCACGCTAAATGAGAACTTCTGTTTTCTGACATTTATGTCCCCAGAGTCCTAATGATATGTCAACATGTCTTTCCATCAACTGCAGCATTACTGCCAAGCTGCAGAATAATAAACCCAGCCAGCTTGAAGGCACGCACTAAATTCATACTCCTGAAGGCTGACCAAAGCCCTGACCTTAGCTATTCTCAGACAAGCCTCAAGACAGTGGCTGTGCTCTAGAGACGTTTGCAACATGTTAGCCTTTACTGGCGCCAGGGGCACCAGGAGATGGAGAAGAAGAAGAAGAAGATGAAGAAGGAGAAGGGGTGACGAGGGAGGGGAAGGGAGGCTACATTGATTTGGTTTCTTGCAGTTGAAAAGCTAAAGGGAATGTGGGAGTCTGCTGTAAATGTCACCAGGCATCAAGTGTTCCCTTCTGTGCATCAGAGCGTGCTTTCACCAATTGATCAACTGTCCACAGTACTTCACTTACACAATCCTAATCTCTAATTGATGGATTGAGATACTGTTTTGTTATGTTTTTAGAAGTAACTGGGTTTTTAACTGTCATTGTCTTCTCTTTTTGTTGGTTTGACAAATTGCTTTCATCAGACTCTTTGTATCAGCCATGATGTGAATCTTTATTTTAATCATGAAGAATGAGAACAAAAATGGGATTGCACATTATCACTTGAGCTGTGAATCTCTGTGTACATGGCTAAATTCTGCCCTCTGTCTGTTTTGGTCTTCTCATTGATACTCCACACATCTTGGGACTTGGGTTTTCTGTAGTCATAGTGCAGACAACAGTGGATAGCAGTATGAACCAAAAGAACAGTGTGCGGATATAAAGGCAAGACAAATATGCGTCTTCTCCCACAGAAACTTTGATCTTATGCTTTAGAGACACAGCATGTATTATGTATTATTACAGTATAGATTTGATCTTGTGGCTGGGTGTCATGACTATGAGTTAAGTCATTCATGTTGCCAGGAATTTTTATTGTTGCACTCCACATAATAACTCTGTACATGCCAATTAGCTAGAACACTAAAAATCAAACGATTGAAATTTATTAAAATGTAATTGATACTGTAACATGTTAAACTGAAGTCGGGACATTGGTAGAGACATTTTTATGAGAAATGTTTTTGTACACAAAACAAAAGGCTCATTGTGCCACCCTCTGGTAATCCCTTGTCTCTGCCTGGGGCCGTGAAGCATGGCTAATTTTGAAGTTGTCAAGCGGACGCCAAGCGGAATAATTATGTTATAATAATGGAGTTTTCTTTTTTGCCTTCTTTCCTCTGTATGTGTGTCTCTCTCTCTTTCTCTCTCTTTCAGCCGGAGATGGACTCAAGGGTAAATGGAGTGTCCTCTCCAACTGTGCAAGGTCCAGGTCCACTTACTGAAAACTCAGGTGAGACACTTAAGCTCAAAAAGAAACACTCACACTACATCTGATCTTGATATATGAAGATATGTCCTTTCAAATTCATTCACTATGGCAGGATCTACATTTGGCAGTGTTCAGCAGGTACACTGAACATTTGAACTTTGCTCTCACGCTTTTTCTCTGCAAATGGGAACTTGTTGCTCACTGTGGTATGGCACCATATTAAAGTGCCTGTGGTAACTGAAATTCAATGTGTGTGTGTGTGTGTGTGTGTGTGTGTGTGTTCAGATGAGCTGCTGGACTCCCACCACAGCAGCTCTGACCTGGCAGATGTAATGGAGCAGATTAACAACTCCTTCCCTGCATGCAGTCGTAAGTTTCCCACTCCTCCTCCTCTCTCCCACCATGTCTTCCCAGCTTCTGAAGGTAGATTTGTGTTTCGCCACAGCACGCTGGTCAGCAGAAAAGTAGTGCATGTCACACCGTTTAACTGTTCATACTTCATCCCTCACACATGAATTAGCCAAGTTTGTACCCTCCTTGTAAATGGTAAATGGACTGCATTTATATAGCGCCTTTCTACCTTGCCTTTACCTCTCATTCACACATACATTCATACACCGATAGTGGCGAAGCTGCCATGCTAGGCGCTGGCCCTCAGTGTCTTGCTCAAGGACACTTCGACATACGGATTGGACCGTCAACCTTGTGATTAAAGGACAACTTGCTCTACCTTCTGAACTAAAGCTGCCTCTTGTACAGCATGGTGATATTTTTGCAATGTAGACCATTAGACATTTAACATTAGACCGAGATTACCTCACTATAGACGATGAAGCTCTTCTGTCTCTCCTATGCTGCTGCTGGGGCATTTGGGTTAAGTGGCATCGGCACATGCAGTTCAACAGCACATCTCCTTAAGTCCTCTAATATTTCCTCATTTATGTCATCAACACATCCATGATTCATGGAAATGTTGTGTAAAACAAGGTCATATTTTTCGTTGTATTTATGTATGGTTTGCAAAAATGGGAACTGCTGGGTCTGTGAGATGAGAGAAGCAAAGTGTATGCGTGGTGTGCACACTCTACAGTGAGGAAAATAAGTATTTGAACACCCTGCTATTTTGCAAGTTCTCCCACTTAGAAATCATGGAGGGGTCTGAAATTGTCATTGTAGGTGCATGTCCACTGTGAGAGACATAATCTAAAAAAAAAAATCCAGAAATCACAATATATGATTTTTTAACTATTTATTTGTATGATACAGCTGCAAATAAGTATTTGAACACCTGAGAAAACCAATGTTAATATTTGGTACAGTAGCCTTTGTTTGCAGTTACAGAGGTCAAACGTTTCCTGTAGTTTTTCACCAGGTTTGCACACACTGCAGGAGGGATTTTGGCCCACTCCTCCACCCAGATCTTCTCTAGATCAGTCAGGTTTCTGGGCTGTCGCTGAGAAACACGGAGTTTGAGCTCCCTCCAAAGATTCTCTATTGGGTTCAGGTCTGGAGACTGGCTAGGCCACGCCAGAACCTTGATATGCTTCTTACAGAGCCACTCCTTGGTTATCCTGGCTGTGTGCTTCGGGTCATTGTCATGTTGGAAGACCCAGCCTCGACCCATCTTCAATGCTCTAACTGAGGGAAGGAGGTTGTTCCCCAAAATCTCGCAATACATGGCCCCGGTCATCCTCTCCTTAATACAGTGCAGTCGCCCTGTCCCATGTGCAGAAAAACACCCCCAAAGCATGATGCTACCACCCCCATGCTTCACAGTAGGGATGGTGTTCTTGGGATGGTACTCATCATTCTTCTTCCTCCAAACACGGTTAGTGGAATTATGACCAAAAAGTTCTATTTTGGTCTCATCTGACCACATGACTTTCTCCCATGACTCATCTGGATCATCCAAATGGTCATTGGCAAACTTAAGACGGGCCTTGACATGTGCTGGTTTAAGCAGGGGAACCTTCCGTGCCATGCATGATTTCAAACCATGACGTCTTAGTGTATTACCAACAGTAACCTTGGAAACGGTGGTCCCAGCTCTTTTCAGGTCATTGACCAGCTCCTCCCGTGTAGTTCTGGGCTGATTTCTCACCTTTCTTAGGATCATTGAGACCCCACGAGGTGAGATCTTGCATGGAGCCCCAGTCCGAGGGAGACTGACAGTCATGTTTAGCTTCTTCCATTTTCTAATGATTGCTCCAACAGTGGACCTTTTTTCACCAAGCTGCTTGGCAATTTCCCCGTAGCCCTTTCCAGCCTTGTGGAGGTGTACAATTTTGTCTCTAGTGTCTTTGGACAGTCTTTGGTCTTGGCCATGTTAGTAGTTGGATTCTTACTGATTGTATGGGGTGGACAGGTGTCTTTATGCAGCTAACGACCTCAAACAGGTGCATCTAATTTAGGATAATAAATGGAGTGGAGGTGGACATTTTTGGACAACAGGTCTTTGAGGGTCAGAATTCTAGCTGATAGACAGGTGTTCAAATACTTATTTGCAGCTCTATCATACAAATAAATAGTTAAAAAATCATACATTGTGATTTCTGGATTTTTTTTTTTTGATTATGTCTCTCACAGTGGACATGCACCTACGATGACAATTTCAGACCCCTCCATGATTTCTAAGTGGGAGAACTTGCAAAATAGCAGGGTGTTCAAATACTTATTTTCCTCACTGTACATTACGGCCAAGCATGCGCCCTTAAAATAACATCTGAATAACGCGCCGCTGACTTTAGACTAGGTTTTTCCTGGTCTGTGGCGGAACTGTTTTCTGAAACTGCAAAATAGCACTAGGGAACGTTTGCGCCGGAACACGCCTCCTCTTTTTGCTGAACCGCCCCCGGGAGTGCAAGTTCATTCCCTAATTTACCGGCATGAGTCTGTGGAGGGAAAAGTCCGCTGTGCATCGGGTGCAAAATAGGAATGATACATGCGTCGGTGTACAAAGTCAATTGCGCTGGGTGCAAGATAGGGCCCTAAATGTTTCAACTCGAAAATTTCTTTGCTATTTCAAGCTTAAATATTCACCGCAATGTCTGTGTGTGTATGTGTGTGTGTGTGTGTGTGTGTGTGTGTGTGTGTGTGTGTGTGTGTGTGTGTGTGTGTGTGTGTGTGTGCGCGCTGTGGATTGTCATGTATAAATGATAGCAGCTGTGCTCTTATCTGTAGTCATTAATTCAAAAGGTCTTACAATGAAGAGTGGTATATAGAGTGTACTTTTTCAAAAAGTGTAATCATGGTTTGTGCAGCGCATGCAGGTTCCTCTGCATTGTGACTTTGTGGTTTTTGATTCTGATGAATGCTTTCTCAGACACACATTTTAAGTACAGCCTTGAGCCTTTTATTTTATTATCATTTAAATTTGATATTTAATATATGATATGATCAGGAAAAACCTTCAACACTCATTACTTTTTATAGCAGAATTTGAAAGAGTATCCACCTCTGGGAATGTTAATCAAATAGAAAAATAAATAAAAAAATTTCAAATATCGAGTTAGAGCTTACTGACTTTAGATTGCATTCGAATATTAAGAGTCAAAACTCCTATGAGGGCTTAAAAATCCATTCTAATCTGGCAGACGCTCCGGCATTATTAGCATTTGGTTACTGCAGAGCTCCAAGGCACAGCACGGAGCTGAGTGTGTGCAGGAATATGTGGGAGGCTGATCATTTAGTGTATACTTATAAAAACAGAGATAAACTGTGGGAGTTCAACTCTGAAACTACTCTTTGCTTTGTCTTCCACAGCCTCGAGCCTCTCCTCAAGACCACAGGTAAGCTGAGGTTCTTCCACTTTTTTAGATACACAATAGTTCTATAAATCAGTTTGTGTATTTGCAGCTTGTATGAAAGCTACTCTCTGCTTTGTTGTCTGTGTTTTCACGGGTTTTAGTAATGGCAAAGGTGAGAGAACTTTGAGCGGAGCTACATTTTAGAGGTAATTACAGCTGCTGCCACAAAAGTAGTCCCCTCCATGTAGCCTTCACCTGCCTCAGCCCTGCACATTTGGTGGCTTGTGAGAAAGAGACGGCTAATGGCTCTCTCCAGTCCCATTAGCTGCTCCTCTCATTCCCCCAGTCTGAAGCCAAGGTGCATTTTGGGACAGAGGTGTTGTGAAAGCCATTGCCACTGACCTCTTCCTGCTGTAATTTTTTACTCCGCTCACACCATTCTTTCCTTTCTCTCACTGTATTTTAAAACTGCTTAGCTTGTCTCTTCACACACAGCTAATACCTTTACACGCCAGTTAAAGTGCTACATATCTATTTGTGGTGGCCGTTGCAAAAGAGACACATATTTTTCCTTTCATTTCTACTTCCCTCTTCAATGACCATTACACTTCAACTAATGGCTTTCAACATTTTACACCTCAAAATTTAATTTAAGTCAAGTTCATCATCATTTTCTAGTATGCCTGCAATACACACTTTGTATTTAGTACACTCAGGAAATGAAGTGAACTAAAGTTCCTATATCTTCTCAGTCTCCTTTTACTTGTATTTAGTAGAGTCATCCTTTTTTTTCCATTGTCCTTGGCAAACACCGTGCCATACACTTTCTGTTGGTTTTCACACAAAGGCATGGGTGAATAGGTTTGAGTGCCTATTGTCCATTTCTGAGAAGACAGCTTTGTTTTGTAAAATCTCCCCTGCATCATCCACGCCCACCTCCTCTCTCTTTCCTTCACACTGAGCTCCTAATGGACTGTAACTGGCTTGAGGGACTGCAGCCCATTTAGTAGCTTTCAAACCCGATTACTTTGTTCGAACATTTTTCATATTTCCACACAGTCATGTCTTGATGAAAAGAAATGAGGCGGGTTTACCTGCTGCACTTCAAAGACAAGAGTACTAACTTTCAGTGGGTCTACTTGAACCCAGGCGCACACCAATTTTTTTAAAAGGTGTAATTTTTGTTGTCGACATGATGTTTTCATGTCTGTGTTCTCTGTTTTGCAGGTGATGTGAGTACAGTCCCAACAGAGGATGGCATGTGTGTGTGTGGGCACACATGGAAGTGTGTGTGCACAGCAGGACCATTCCCAAACAAACAATCCCCCTGACCCTAAATCCCAAAGACGCAAAGGACCAGACAACTTAACTACTTTTACCACCTTGTCTTGTACTATGCAAACTGTACATTTTATGAACTGTAGATTGTACCTAAACTTGGTTCACCATTTGTCAGTGATTTGTTTAGATATGCAGATGAGTATATGGACACGGGGCTTTGTATAGTAAAATATGCTCTTTTTTTTCAGAGGGCAGTTTGAGATTTGTGTTTTGTTCTTTTTAATTCTGCCCTCACTGGGAATCAAACTGTTGATTTTTTTTTTTTTGTCATTCCACGGCTTTGTACTCTCCAGCCCCCAGTTGCAGTTATTTGTCTGTATGGAAGTAGACACAGGTTTCCATGTTTGGGAGCACGCACAGTTCCTGAGTAATAACATCTAGTGGCCGAAAGGATCATTTTGAATACTGTCACTTCTCAAAGCGTCTGTTTTGTTTTGAAGATCTATCATGTAGCATGCTTGATGTCAAGTTCCCCTTTAAAGCATTGATATGCCGGCAGACTTTTGTGTCGACTGCGATTTGATGTAAACTTTACCCCTTCTGTGCCTCTACTGTTCCACGTGTCGAAGACAAGAGTTGAGAGTTGATAAATGAAAGTGGAATTGTGTATAAAGAGAGACGTTTTGGAGAATAAGATTTAAATTTAAAGTTGTTCTGAATTTGGGTTTGTAAGAGGCCCGCCGTCATTATTTAGAATAGTTTTTTTAAAAGATATATGTTCAGAAATCAGAGGAAAGCCATGATTGCCTTGCTACCTCAGAATCATAGACACAGTTTTGTTTTTTCGTGGTTTGTAAACTTGTTTAAAACAATTGTGATCATTTACAAAACAAGAACAACCTGGTTTAGCATTCTAAGCTTTAGCTTACTGTATTGGTGTACACCGCAACGAGGAGATACCAAGTTAAAAAAAAGTTACTATTACTGTACCACAATGGGTCTGTGGCATGCTGAAGCTTGCCACCAGTTAGGACGAGTATTACTTCATCTGTTGGTTTTTCCACTGGCCTTCTAGCACTGGTCCCTCACTGCGTTGTGTTGTTGTGCTATATGCTATCCTGTAAAATTTGTGAGACTGAACAACACTAATATAACCTCCTCTGACTGTTGACTAATGATGTTTTAATGATTACAATCATGATGAACCGTACCATGGCAGAACTGTGTCGCCTCTTCTGAGGTATGTAAAATAGATTGACCACACTACGTGTAATATGGCTATGTTTTATTCTAAATAAAATTTTTATAACAAGTACGTGTCCCCCCCTCCCTATTTTTTTACTTACCATCTGTTAATGTAATTGGCTGTAATATATTGAGGATGTAAATATGTAAAGGTAATATAGATGAATCACTTAACAGAATTGTATAAACACTGATCAGAAATTCATCCCGTTACTTAAAAGTGTATTCATATGCCTTGCATTTAAAACCATCTTTTACACTTACACCTGCTTTTGAGGAACAAATGCTTAATTATAGCAAACTCCTCAGTGCCATTCAGCCACGATCTTAGCATTATAATTTATCAAAGGAATTGATCATGCAGTGAGAGGTATCATTATTACATGTTTGCAGTGAGCATGCTGAGCTGTGGCTGAGAACTCCAAATGAAGGATGAAAGGTAATTAGCCTCTTCTCCTTTTACTCCTGCCCTTCAAGCACCATTTTTTTTTCTTTTAAGCAGCATCACTCTCTTGTGGCCGCATGCGTTGATTATTCTTAAAGGTTGTGTGATGTTCGATTAAAGACATTTACATTACTCTGACTTGGCCGTGCTGTTGCCGCATAAGTCATTTCATGGAATAAAATCCTCTCATTTTAGCAACCTGTCAGATTAAATTATGTCCCACCAGAAAATTGTCTGTCATAGTTGTATAACCATGTCCTCTCCACAGCATTTCAGAAGAAAAAGTGATATCTGACATATCAATCCCAGATCATTTCTATTATTTTACACCTGTGCAAATTCGACACAAATTAAAGTAGTAACTTTTCCATGCCAAGTCTAAATAGCACTCCCTATCATCTATGGTCCAGCTCTTCCATAACACGCTTCAATAATGCAACAGTAGCCAAGTGGTAGTGCACCCTAATTGGATCTGGGGCTACTGTACATATTCTGACTCACATCCTGTTGGTTCCCTGAGGTGCCCAAATTAGTCTACCGCTCCCTGTAATGCACTGCAGGAATTAACTTGTTTGTAAAGGCAAAGAAGTTTGTTAACTAGCATACACACAGGATAGGTGGTACGTATTCCTTACTGGATCCCATTACAAAAAGAAGTGCACTGGTATTGTTATTAATATTAATGTGACAGTTAGGCAATAGGTGAAGGATTTGGTTTAATGCATTACTGCAACTAATGTGCTCATATAAACTGTTAGCAGCAATCTTTTCAAAGTATTTTAATCCTGCTGAGACTCAGCTCTCTGTGATTTAGTGCATTAGACTGTCAAGCTCCAGTGAGGTGCAGTGTGCTTGCTAGACCGAGCAAAGATTAGTATTCTGCAGTTCAACAAAAACACAATTAATGTAGTGGATGTTTTAATAACTTCATGATAAGTAAAATTCTCCAAATGGTGATCACATGTCAGGCTATGCTACAGGGCAGTGCAGCCCTGGAGCTGGCAGGAATTGGAAAATGCTTGTTCAAATGGAAGATTCAACCAAACCAACTCTAATCAACTGCATCCTGCAAGCTATGTTCTCAATCTTAATCAGCCATAGCAGCCTCATGTGGCTGTAATGCTCGTACACCGACAAACAAAAAGTGTTTAAAAGTATTATAATACATTCATGATTATGAGACAACTTTAGCAAAGCAGTTGCTGATGTTGCGGTGCGTTCCATTTAACACGGAGGTCGGAACTGAGAATGACGTCACACGAGTTCATCGCGTTCCACAGAGCCCTTCAAGGACTCTGGGGCTCTGGCCTACATGTCGGAAAATCAGGGATGGGTGAACTCTAGCCAGGTTAGCTATTGTTACTTGTTAGCACTACCAGTTGATACATTTTGTGGTATTTTGCACGTGCAAACACCGTAGCAACATGTCCACAGATAGAAGATGGACAGTTCGGCTGATTTAATGAGAGAAAAACAATGCAGAAGTGGTAAAAACAGTATATTCATACATATGTTACTACTGTTGATGCTCGGAGCAGCCATGTTCAAGGGGTATTCCAAATAACATTTCCGACCAGAAACCATGCTTTCCAGTTAAACTGGAACGCAGCATCAAATAAACCTCTGATCAAAACGCGCGTCGGTAACAATCAAGGATCCTGCGCCATCTTGGAATATATAATTGATTTACGGTAGGCTACATGGAAGTAACTACATCTATTTTTTCTGCCTAATACCTTGCTAAATCTAACCTTCGGAGAATTTGTGTTTTTTAATTCTTCCCATAAATGTATAATGTCTTTGAATTAACGTTACTAATTTACCCTCTGGATCAGCAATGAAGGCACCTCAACTCTGCCCCACTCTCCTCAGTCAGTTGGACGTTTTTCTGAAGAAAGGTGCAGTGTGAAACAGCTGAGTTATACTTTTTTCAGGGGTTCCAAGTGTAGTCCTCTGTTGTTGAATGTAAAACTTGTTAACATTTGTGTAGTGTACTACACTCAATAGTATTTTGTTTAAACATAAAGCTATACTGAACATAAGCTTGCTAGGTAAATTAGCATCCTCATTTATTTATTTTTCCTTCAAAGATGTGCAGACCATAAGCCTAGACTCAGAGTCTTATGAAGCTGCTGTTTACTTAACCTAGTTTATTTTTTTTATTTTTATATATATATTTTTAAAGTAGGCTATACAATGTTCTCCCTACTCTTTTGTAGGCCTACTGCAGTTTTGTTTTCACTTTTGCCACTATTGGCTCTTGGGATGACAATTCCAGTTGGTGGGTCATATAGTCTGCCAGTTCGTGGATCTACCACTTTGGTCCAGACTGGAAGATCCCAGCAACTGTTGGATGGATTGAAATGAAACTGTATACATTTATAATCCCCAGAAGATGAATGTTAGCATTGTCATTATGAGCATGCTGGTACACTGGCACTGCTGTGGCAAATATCCACACAAACATGGCATTATTTATATATGTTACATTAATTGTTCAAAATTCAGTTTTATCACAAAACAAACCAATGGTGCATGATGTGATTATTACTATTCAGACATGTTGATGTTATATATGCCAGTATTTATCTGTAATCTCTTACTCTGTTTGTGAGAACTCATTTATTTTATTTGATAGATTTATTGACAGCTGAATATTTTATTAAACTCAGTAGTGCACTGCTTGCTCAGTCAGCTAGAGGATTGGCTTAGAAGAGATATCCATGTTGAAGCCCAGTGTCTGAAACTGTTTTGCTCATTTTATTTCATTTTATTTGGATAAAACCCAACCAGGTGGCAAGACAGTAGCAACCCTTGTTCCATTCAACTCCAAACTTCAAGCAACACAGATCTTGCTGTAAGGTGTTTAAGACCAGACCATCTACACATGCTAGCACAAGTAAGTAACTAAGCAAGTAGTCTCGCTTTGCCAGAATCGTCATGGGCGGCGCCAAGCTCTGCACAGATCTGCCGCAAAATAGTCGTGCGAGAGAAAACTCAGATTGGACAGTCTAGTTAGATGTCTCAGTGTACCCTGCAGAGATCTGAGGAGCAGTCAAAAATAGTCCTCATAAATCCACAGAATTTAAAATACCAACACAAAGAAAGTGGAAGGAAACGGAAAATACATGCATCCGGCGGAATTTCCTGCGGCACCGGAGCAATCCCGGAAGTGGAACATCAAGGATATAGACTACTAAGCAAGTAACCTCGTAGATGCCTGAAAGGGGCACAGCTCGAAAATGTGGGACCCTCACCAAGAGCCTAACAAAATGTCTGATATAATGAATATCTTACATCCCTCTATTCTCTGTCCATTTTAACACCCTGGGGGTTTCCTCTGTTCTACAGTTGCCCCCAGTGCCTACTTTTTAGTATAGGTGACCGCACTGGCAATCAAACCTTTACCTTCACTCTGCTCTACATGCAATGCATGAGTAAAACTGTACTACAGGCTCTCTCTTATCCTGTGTGTGTATATGAGCCTCTCACAGGATAACAGACAATATCTAATCTATATAATTTCCTTGTTCTCTTGTCCTTATACTCCTCTGAGCATCACAATCTGTGATCTGCTAATGCTCTTTACTGTGGGTAAAACAGACTACGGCATTTCCTCCAGGCTTTGGCCAAATGGCTGTCTACCAACCAACCAACCATCCAACCCATTTTTCTGTATGGGGCAGTGGTGCTGATGGTGCTGGATGTTTATTTTTTCCCTTCCTCTGGGCATTTCTCATTCATGCATCAACGCTGGCAGGCATGCAAAACTGTTCGACAGCTGTCCCCTTTGATCAGATGCTTGGCAGGCAGCAACAGAACCGGTGGTATGGGTGTCTTGGCGGGTAGCTGCCCTTGGCACAAGGCAAGGACTGGGAACAGATGTTGAGGAGGGGGGAGGCAGGACATTGCAGGACCTCTTCGTGATATGGGATACAGGCTGGACTCCAGAGAGATGGAGTCAGGGAAAGAGAGGAAGGGATGAGTATAAGGCAAGCAACCTAGAGGGGAGAAGTAAAAACAGATCAGGAGATTAGCCAATTTCTGTTTTCATCATTGTTATGTCAGCAGATGAATCTCTGTTATGCTTACACAGTGCTCTTCTATGTAAATGTTGCAGCTCACATAAACTTGAGTTAAACTTGGATCCTAATGAACCTCCCAGCTTTAACAATTCCCTTGCAGTACTTATCTGCTAAAGTTTATTGTCCTCAGTACACTTCAGATCTCCTGAATATGCTGAGTCCACACAGTGAGTTAGCAATAGCACCATTTTAGCTCTCTCTTTGACAATATATTTTAACTAGCTCACTGCACTGGACCTTTTTCTGGCAGGGCATCGACCTAGGGTTTTCATTTTGGATGCTTTAGGGAATATTCTGGGCATTTGTCCCATATCAGCATTTTATTCTGTTGGCTTTAAAAAAGAAATACAGAGCATAACCTGATGTATCAAATATATTTTCTTATATCACTTTTATGTACATCATTAAGAGCCAGCCAAGTATGGCACAGTGCATCCACAACTTTTCAAGTTGTGACTGTTACTCAGCTGCTGGCAGGTCATTGACATTTTTGGGCACGGTATTTAGAGCGCTGCTGCCAAATTGCCAGTAGTAACCAATCAGGCTACTTGTGAACACCGAACACAGGCGCTAATTAAATTTGATGGGCGTTTTGTATTTGCTGAAAGATTTCTGGAAAATATGAAATGGACACATTTTACCACATTTTGTGCCAAATGATTGCAGTTTGATTTGCATATTTCCCTGTACACTGTATGTGTGAGTCGGAAAATTGTCCCAGGTGTTTTTCCTCACACCCTGTACTTTCATAACAAACCGTCTGCAAGAGGCAAATCTAATGCTCATCACACCTCTGTGGCTGACAGGTTGTGGTTGATGCACCATCCTGCAGATTGGGAATAAGAAACTCTCTGAATTATTAAAATACCGCTCTTGGCCATGATGCTCAAAGCCCAGTTTCCACAACATCAGCATATTGATGAGAGTAATATAGCCTACTGAATGAAGTATCGACCAAGTTACAGTAGAATCGGTTGAATTTCAGAAGAGTCAAAAGGTACATCTCAGTTCCTTAAATTGCATCCCCGGCTCCTCCACTTGCCTCCCTTCCTTGCGTCTTAGTCCGTCCATTCGAGGATGCATGGGAGAGACACGAGGAAATTATCGGAGGAGTGAGGAAACAAGGAAATGTAATTTAGAGGGATGAGACGTCCTTTCCTCTGAAGCATCACATGAATTTGTCAGCTGTATGGGCGGAGTTAGCAACCCTTTCAGCTGCACGGCTTCCGGGAAGGCTGCTCTCGTGTATCCTCGGCTATAGCTCCTCGGTGATCCCTCCTCGCTCCTCGGGGCAGAAATAAGAGTTTTGAGACCGCCTTTGCGAAGGAGGGACAAAACAACTTCTGGTTCAGCCGAAGACCGAGGAGCTATCAAATAAGGGATGTAAGATGTACCTTATGAAGGAAAAATGTGACCTGGAGTTATGTGGTCAATATTTTTGAAATTAGAAGACATTACAAAAAATGTTTTTGGTATTGCAGGCACTATGATTTTGAATCACTTTTGCATAATGATAGTGTTTTAGTATGCAGGTAATGTTCTGTTTAAATAAGGCTGAACTTTTGGCATGCTAAATGTGCTTGCAGGTGTTTTGCTTATTGTCACTTTCATCAAAAGCCCCAAACAAGAGTGACTGAAACCCTGGCTTTACACAATGTTTTTCATGTTTATAAAACAAAATGCACCAAATCCAATGATAATAACACCTCTATGCTAGACAGGTTCAGACAAACGATCCAAATTAGCCTGATGATGTGTATATGAAATTACATATTGTCTGTCTTCATAATGGTTCTCTGTAATAATTCCATGCTGTCCAGTTTATTCATGAACCAACTATACATACTGCATACAGTACAGCTTTATCACAAGCGCTTTACAGAAAAGTGGGGGGCAAAATGGATACGGGATAGTGCTGGATAATGGATAGTAGCAAGAGACAAAGGATAGAGGTTAGGCTGGGGCAATCATCTGTATTTTCAGATTGTCCTATCATCATTGTGTTTGATTGCCTTTACCTGAGATGATCGGGCCGTGGGGGCTCACCTATGATCTCAGTGCACAAACACCTGAGCCTTTTTTAACAGAAGACAAATCATATGAGGATAAGCACAGGTGGAAATAATAAAATGAATGATGGCTGAATTCCATTTAGCTGCTTTGGTCTCAGGGTCCTGGGGCATGCTGGCTCACTGTCGCACTGTGATGGCTCACTGGGATATAATGGAGCCATCAGTAACGCAGGCGCTTTTCCTACTATGACAATTTAAAATGTGTGCTGTGGAAAAAGTCCTAAGATAACTGGCAGTGTGTTCTCATTTGGATTAATCTTAAAACTTCTCAAAGTGTGAATTTGACAACACAACAACCGCTTAGTGTTAGATTATCTACAGTAGATGTGTAATATTTATTATCGGAATTTAAGCCTTTCCATTTTCAACATCTGTCGCCATCTATTAACTTTCCTCACATGGAAAGAAAACACTGTCTGTTTATATCGCATTGCGTAGAGCCACCAATTAATTTAGCTATATTAGGTCAAGAAGCACAGTTTTTTCATGCTGATTGACATCACGTTCATCATTTTATTCCTGCCTAGTTAACAGTCCCTTTCCCAAAATGTGACTTTATAGCAGTTTGGAGGAGTAGAGCGCAGATGTGTGAAGATACCAACATACAGATAATACACTGGAGGGAGCAGAGCTTGTGTTTTTTATTCTATTATAGTTGATTATATTATATTACATTTAGCTATATTATATATAGCTAAATGTAATGCAGATAATGTCTGCGGATTACTGCAGAAGACTGATTATGATTTCTATGCAATTAATAAATACATTTTGACCCATTGTCTAATAAATGAATTAATTAGTAGGGCAACTGCAATTGGTGATCAACTTTTCAGTCCTCCATCATGATCATGAATCTGCAAAATCCTTATAAAGAAAGTGAAAGTGCAAACTCCATGAAACAGATATAAGTCTTTGCATCTACATTGGCGATATGTCTGGAAGTTAATACACTCTGAGTATACTTAGAGTATCTAGTTCCCTAACAAGAGCAGGAAACTTGCTCCACAGAGAAGAAGCTGCACAGGATTCAGCTTTTCCCCAAGTTCTTTTTATATCACATTCTTTTTGACAAATGGGATGCTAATGATCAAAACACAACTCACAGAGGCCTTTAAAGAGCCTGTCAGATTCAGCAGGCAGGTTGATGGGAGGAAGGGGAGATGTCATGTGTCAAAGGAACAGGTAACTACACTACCTCCCGAGAAACAAGGGAGAAGATGTAAGTGAATAATGTAGGTATGAGTTTTGAATGAGAGTGGTTGATATGCTCATTTGACTTGCCACTAAAGAGTGTGTAAAGCTGTGAGTGTGTTTTTGAAAACCTTCAAGCTGCAATTTATTTTTTTATTGTTTTAACATTGTCTGAATCAATGTGCTTCTCTTCCTAAACCTGAAAGTGCATTGTGGGCCTTCTAAAAACAAGGCTGTTGAGATACAACTTTTTCACTTTCAAAGAAGATTGCAAAAAGAAACACAGGCAGGGAAGTAGCAATGATTCAACAGTATAAGCAGAAATAATAATGTAGCTGAAGCCAAAAAGACAGTTAAGCAGAGAATCAAGCTGTCAGCTGGTGGCAGCCACTTCTGATTCAGCCCATTATAATCAGTTATATTGTGAGTAACTGAATACTGAATCACCTGTGATTCAAATTCCTCACTCACACTCTTGGCTTTGTAATACAGTATGTGAACTGACTGAGACAGAGAAAGTCTTCTGCCTGGGTTTTTTTTGTAATAACTGAAGGAGTAATGCTTTCAGTTATCTTTATTTATATATGCTAGTGAGTCCAGGAGCTATCCATCATCACCTTTTGTTTTTTACTCTAATTGGCATTTCCAGTGGCTGCTGGTTAGAAGAAAACCTGTCTACTTGTGCAACCTGAGATCCTTTTGCTAATCTGTTTTTCTTCGTGTTCTTTCTCTACTCTTTTACCTGTTCATCTCCAGCCTACTCTGCAGATGTTGCCCATCTTTCTGTATTGCTCATAGTTAGATTGAAGCTCCCTCCCTACTCCAAGCCAACTTCCATTTAGCATCTAGATCAGGGGTTGGCAACCTTTTCCATAATGAACCCTAAGATGATACTTTCAGCTGCACACATGCCTCTGAATAGTCTGTTGTGAGCCAACTGCAAGTCGTAGCATGTCAGTGATGTTCACGCTTTCATTCACAGCCACATTGAACACCTGTGCATTTGTCAGTGCAACAGTTTGCTGGATGTGTACATTTTCTGTCATTTCATTAAGGCACCTTTTAACAGTTCTTGGCCACAGAGGCAAGTCTTTGTCTTTATTCGGCAGTCCATCAAACAAAACGTCTACTTATGTATTCTCCGTCTGTGAATGATTTCCCACGTTTAGCAATACACTGCAAAATATTATAGCTGCCCTCTTTAGCCTGATTTTTGCTGCATTGCTTTTGCATTTTGCATTTTGCCCTCTTGATTTACTGAGCTTTATTGGACCCATCTTTTAAGTTCTTCTCATGCTTACTTTAAAAAGTGATGCTTTTGGGTGGCCGGGTTGGCACAGTGGGTAGAGCAGCACTCTCAACTGAAAATGACATAGCATGCCCACACTGGCCCGCAGGTCCATTTCTCTCATATTCTATATCTCCCAGTCACAATTCTTGATGAGGTTGACGACCTACATCACATCTGATCAATTCACTGTACTGTATTTCCCTTATACAGTAGTAAACCAGCAGAATTCCACTGTCAGATATTTCTTTGTCCATTAGGTGTGACAGAGCACTCTAAAACACAATAAGGCCCCTTTTAGCTTATGATATAAATGTTCATACAGTATAGGATATGGAGACCATGATCAGGGTACAACAGGGGTCATCAACTACATTTTTCCAAGGGCCAGACACTCCTGGAGCCAGACTTTCAAGAAAGAAAGTAAAATGTATTTATACCTAGTAAGCCTATCGTTTAATATTTTCACTTTCTACTAAATTAATGCTATTTTTATTTACTTTTATTAGTGTGAACACAGTAGACACCTAAAAATCACTGGAAATCCATAATGATAACTAGATAGGCTACTTAAAGCTTTAGTGCATAACGTTTTGATATTAATGAACGTCCGTTACATTCAAGCCATTGCCAAATGAGTTGCTACAAAGCTAATTAAGAATCGGCTCTACACAACTCTCTCTGTATTTCTCAGTATGGCTGTGTTCAGAAGATTGTGTCGTCCGGTGGCTTTCGCTTGCAGAAACATGTTTTTTTTAATTCTCCGTGTTCTCCTTGGCTACTAGCAACTGCGTAGAGGAGGGGGGCGGTGCGCGGCCATGGAAGGCTTGTATCATGTGGATTAATATTGATGACAATGTGTTCAAACGGAAAACGAGCCATATTTCATGAAATAAACTTGTCCATGATTCTATTGAGAGACTTCCAGCTGACAGCGGTGTCTGTGAGTATCACTGGCCGGCCAGCAGGGAGGCGATCCCGGCCGCCACCAGCTGGCTTCCGTCAGACTGGAGCTTCTGACAACATCGGAGAAAATGTGCAGTTGGCCATCAATGTTTGTAAAACTGCCCATATTCAAACTCTACACAGTTAATTGCTCGCATAAAAAAGTCTCTCAGTGTGGTGAAATAGCAGACAAAAATTGTAAGAAGTTTCCAGTTGTTTGCTGCTGCTGCTACGGCAAACTCCCGATCTAGATTATAGAATAGATTGCTTTTTTATAATTTCCATCTGCTATTTCACACACGTTTTCCGTTTGAACACATTGTCATCAATATTAACAAGGTTTAAAATGACCCATTTTTCAAATTTGGATATCGTTTCAAAATCGGAAATCAAATGAACGAAAAAGTACACGGGCTGTACAAAAGGCCGTCAATCAGGAGTGATTGTTGTGAGTACGTGTCGGAGAATAGCGCGGACACGCACCTCACACTGCGTTCACCACCTGGAGAAAAAAGTGAGAGAAAGAAAAAGGAGAGGTCGCAGTTCGGATGATGACTACCCGGTTGAGATTGTGTGTGTGTGTGTGTGTGTGTGTGTGTGTGTGTGTGTGTGTGTGTGTGTGTGTGTGTGTCCTCGAGATCTGACAACACACAAACACACGTAGCAGAGCTACCCACACCCATGTTTGTACTGTTGCTTAATTAAACAAAACATCAAAAGAGAGAAGTTGTCTCCGTCCGTGTTTTAAACAGACACACCTGGGGCGAAGTTGGAAACCAGAATCAGCTTTAAATACAGTCCTAATCTAGTCTTCACTAACACGGGCCCAATTATAGTAACTACATGAAAACTTCACTGTTGTTGCATGAAATGTCGTTTGTGTTTAGCCTTCATCATCAATTTCTATCATGTGAAATAAGAGGCTAAGCCAGCCTGGTGGCCAAGCTGCAGACAGATGTCTCCCCAGTGTGCTCCCCAGCCGTCAGCTCCCCCTGCTGTTCATAAGGTGCCTCTGCACCCCTTTCGTTTCAGACCCTCCCACCAACCTTTGGGCCACGCCTCCTCATTTACATTGACATGTGTCAAGTCCAAATGAAAAGCCAATGTTAAATGTAAATTCAAAAGCCAAATATTAAATCCAAATGAAAATCCAATGTTAAATTGAAATCGAAAAGCCAAATATTAAATCCAAATTAAAAGCCAATGTTAAATTTAAATTCAAAAGCCAAATATTAAATCCAAATTAAAAGCCAATGTTAAATTTAAATTCAAAAGCCAAATGTTAAATCCAAATGGAAAAGCCAAATGGAAAATTAAAAAAAAAATAATAATAATATTTTTAATTTGATCCTCCCGCAATACCGAAACTAATCTGCATGTGAGATACAAATACAAAGGGGGCTGGGTTTGCGCTCTCCCTGTGGAATGTTGCCTGCTGTGAATGCTTGAAATGTTAAATACCAGAACGCATTTTTTCTTCTTCACACTTTCTGAATTAATTATTATTCTGCGGGCCGGACAGGAAGCTTTGGCGGGCCAAATGTGGCCCGTGGGCCGCCAGTTGACGGTCTCTGGCGTACACTTTCTTTTACATGAATTGATTTTGTTTGGATCAAAAGTATGTAAGTACATGACCTTAGCAAATTAGTACTGGACAACATTATTCTGTCCTACGTTTGGGGAGTAGGGTTGGGTACCGAAACCCGGTTCCACTATGGAACCGGTTCCTACGCAAATGGTAGTATTCGGACCGGATTAGAAGGCAAATTTCGGTTCCGACTGAAATATTTTCCCTCTGTCGCTCCGAACAGCGGCAGACTTTTTTTTTTTCTTTCTCCCTTTTCTGCCGAGTGGCGCACGTGCCCGCTTGCGGTATGAAGCGCATGTCCGCGCTATTCTCGGACATGCACTCTACAATCACTGCTGATAGACGGCTTTTTGTACACGCTCCGAAACAGATGTAAAAATATCACACTTTCTCTGTAGTCTACCGTTAGCTAGCTACCGTTAACGTAGGCTACTTTTAAAATACCATATTTTCCCTCTGGGTTCACCAAAACGGACGTAAAGGCATATTAACCATTCACTGACTGCACGTGATCGCTAGTAAACATATTACACTTGTTATTTGTTAAATTATTGTAGTTATGTGTTAGGTGACTTAGGTTTACTTATTATATATTTAAGTACTTTAAAAAGAAAAAAATCGGTTTAGGAATCGGAATCGTTTTAAAAGTACCGGTTCGGAATCGTAAAAATCCAAACAGTACCCAACCCTATTGGGGAGACGTTATGAAGATGAACTAGAACTTGCTTTTACTCTACTATGAGTATTTTTCTGTTTTTCAATCTAATGTAGAGAAGCAAGGGCGAAGCAACGGCCTTCAAAATGAAAATCCCATGGTTGAAATCTCAGTTTCCTAATTTCACCCTCTCGCTCCCTCCACATGTCTGTATTTCATTATTCATGGATGACAAGAGTTGCCAGGGAAAGTGTTGCCCCACTTCTCCCCCTCCCCTTAAAATATGTTGAAATAAAGCTGAAACCAATCCGGCTTAAGGGTCTCTATGTATTTCCTCCATTGCTGTAGTCTTAATGAGAATTAGCTGGGAATCGGGCCTCTGTGTGTGATACAGATTGCAGTTGGAAAGCAGGTTATCCTTTCACAGAAATAGGCCTGGGATGACATGACATAACACCTGGTTTTTGTTCTCAAATCCGCAGGTGACAATGGAAGCACTGTGCACTGGCATCAGCTGAACCAGAGCTGCCAGCCTTGTCTCCTCTACACACTCTATTTTCTGCTGATGAGGGACAAGCCAAAGTGCAAAAGTGGAACAAACGGCTAAATATAACAAAAACCTGTTTACTGCCCCACAATCAGCAATGTGCTCCTGTGTGAGTACATTTACACTATGCATGGCTGTGAGTGGGTGCATGTTTGAATTTTTACTTGAATTAGGCTAACAAACATGAATGCCGTTGCATTAGCTTATATGTTGTGTGCTTTGCAGAGCTTCGTTTAACTGTGTGTAGTTGTGTGCCTGAATATTGTCCGGGTGTATTGCAAGTCTATAGCTTTGGGGTTTATGAGTTCTTTTCTGGTATATACAGTACTGTATGTGTTCAGTCTTTCCATTAACTATTAAAAACATCTGCTTTGGAGAATTCCTTGTCAAACTCTGAATCCTGAAGCAGCGAAAAGGCTTGAAGAACCATTTAATATAGGCTCCTGCTGCCACTGAACAGTCATAATACGCAACTTTTTGCATTGGGATTTGAATAAAATGACATACTGACGGCTAAGAGGTTTTCTTGACATGTTTTTGGGTGCCAGGAGATTTTTCAGACAAAAGTTTAAACTGACAAATTCTTTTAACTCCAGCTAAAGTTTTCTTGTCCCTAGTAGCAAACTAAGAAAATGTGTGGATGGATTCAATTTGCACATTAGCTGATAGTCTTCAAGGGAGAGCTTAGATATGGATTTCTTGGGAGGGTTCTCGGAACATGATTTCAGCTTTGTAATTAAAATTTCATCAAGTAATGAAGCGAACCAGAGGCTAAATGAGCATAAAGGTTAATCATCTGTTCAATAGCTAGAAGGTCAGACTTTGTGTACTTTGGATTATGTGAGATATTAAGTGTGTGCAGGCTGCTAATATCGCCTGTGCGCTGACATGAAACTAATGGACATGTAAAGTGTGAGCTCTGACAAGCATTGTCGATTAAAGGTTAATTGTTAATTATTACAATGCGTGGAAGAAACACCAATAGCACAGCAGGAAGGAAACAAAAAATTGTTTATGACCTTGACACAGCTTGAGAGTGAGTGCCTGCACTGAATAATCGATGTGTGCACACGTGTTTCTGGATGTATTCAGGAGAGAGTCTTATTTCCCATCCAGCCTTTATGCCTGTGTTTAAACCCACTATAGGGTTAATGATTGCAGGTGAACTAGCCAGCCCTGAGAGTCTTATTGGGAAGCATTGCAGCAATCATCTAATGGTCCATATCCATCCCCTACATTCATTAATCTCCCTTTTTCCTGTTTTGCTTTCTCCCACCACCTTTAAGACTCACATATCTTCAGTTGAAATTGTGTTAATCCCTCTACCACATTTCTCTCATCTCTTGCACTGATTCCTTTGCTTTCCCCCCTTTTCTGTTATTGCACCACTTTCTCTCTCATTCTGCCTCTCTCTCTTGCTCCCACTTGCTCCTCTTTTCTTCATGCCATCGTTTTGCTCTTCCATGCATGAACAAAACGCCGAAGAGACAATCTCAGTGCATTTGTTCAATGCCATCCTTAAAGTACATATAAAGTACATGTTGCTTTACATCACTCAGGAAGAAATGTATTCAGTGGTCCAAACCCAGAGGAAATTGTAATGTTTCCATAAAAGTGCATAGCTATTAAATGTGTGTCCTGTAAATGTCTTCACAACTATTTACAGTACTCATTTCCTAAAATGATGCTCCATTTCTGTGACTGTAAATACAAAACCATTTCAAACAAAGAGTCCAAAATGCCCTGGGCAAAAGCTACAAAAAGCAGTCCCTCTAGGATTTCGCGATGTCGCGATTGCGCCAATTCACGCAAATTCAACCAATCACTGCAAATTTGGTGCGACTCGCAATTTTGACCAATCACCGCAACTTTTCCGCAAATTTGACCAATAACCTGAAGTTTCCCGCGACTTCAACCAATCACAGCAGTCCCACGTACCAATGACCAAGCGGGAGTGAGAATGGGTTGATCATTTCCTTGTTTGTGATATGAAGACGAGACGTGTGTGTGACTCGAACATCTCACATTTACCAACAAAACGTACAGCGAAAGACTGCAAAACATTTCAGACCGTCCTGCCAACCTGTATACATTTTAACATCAATGTAGACTGTAACCATCTAAGGGGCCATCCACACGGAGACGCTTTTTGGTGCAAACACACATTTTTAGCATCGTTTGGGCCCCTCGTCCACACAAATCCAGTAAACGCACCTTCTGAAAACGCACTTTTTTGAAACCGGGTCCCTTTTGGCTTCGTCTGGATGGTGAAGCCGGATATTTATCGTATCGATGATGTCATCGCCACACCCCTCGACCTCTTACCCGCAGTCCCGCACTAGTGCACGGCCACACACGACTGCGGTGAAGCTAAGCGAGCATATCCCATCTCAATGGTCAAACCAGCTCACTTCATCTAGCTAAATAGTTTGTCTCTGCTCCCTGACACTTCCCTCTGCTCTGCCGGTCCTGGATTCTACACGATATATTGCTAACGTTATGTAGCTAACTTTAAACATCGCTGACCGCTACAGCAGCGAAGTAACGTTAACGTTAGCTGCTAGCTAGCTGTTTATAAAGTGGTAGCTAGCTAGCTAATCTGTCTGCTTATCAACTCCTTGAACGGATTATAGTAACTTTTACCACGGCTTATTGTAGAAAAGCTACTGCAAGAAAAACGTGTAGATTATCAAAAAGACATTAGATCATTGATGTTTGTTTGACTGCCGATGTTAGCTAGTTAGCAGAGCTAACGTTAGCGCGCAAAACAAGTTTCCTTTTTATTTTTAAAGAACTATAAAAAAAAAACTTTCACTGTCTCCCGCAACTTCATTGCAACAAACATACAAAAGACATTGCAACTTTTATCGCAATTTTTTACAAAAGCTGCTGCGAAATCA
Source organism: Sander lucioperca (assembly GCF_008315115.2). NCBI lineage: Eukaryota > Metazoa > Chordata > Actinopteri > Perciformes > Percidae > Sander > Sander lucioperca. The sequence continues at coordinate 15,697,528 of NC_050191.1, forward strand.
GGCATTTTGGGCCTCATCAATCTCAAAAAAAGGCCGCGAAATCCTGGAGGGAAAAGGCTTTGAATCACCATCACATAATCCCACAATAACAATCAACCTACTGTGACTAAGCTTATAAATTTAGCTTTGTTTTAAGATTAGACAAACACAATCCAACATTGGCAGTACTGAGTACCATAAGAAGTGGGAGACCTGAATTCTTGAATTTGCAGTCATCTAGTGCAGGAGTTATTTGTGTTGGTGTCTTTGCCTTGTGTCTTCTGTGCTTCACTAGTCTTCCTTTATGTCATCTTTCTAGTGCCAAAGTGTGAGTGAGAGTCTGGTGATGCTACGTCATTTACTACTGCTCTTCCCATGCAAGTGTAGTAGTCTTGATTGACAAGTTCATTGACCTGTGAGAATGCTAACTTGCCGACAGGGCTTTAGTGTTGGGTAAATGAGAGGAATATTTTGTTTCACAGGATGCTAGACAAAAAGCGGGACTGCATGCATTAGCTGGAATTTTTAACTGGCACATTCAAAGCCTAATTATAGCTTTTTAATTTGAATGAAAATGAATGAGAATCTGTTCAGTTCACTTGAAACAGAAGACAAGTGAAACGACACATGCTGGTTTAATTTTTGAATGTGTGAGAAAGATTGGGAGCTCTTCTGTTGGGTAACCTCCTCATTTCTCTCACAAAAATCCACAGATTTACCTTTGCAACCTAAAAGCTCTTCCCCTTGATTTTGAAACAACACCTGGGTAAATGCACCCATGGTAGATGCCAGTTGCCATAACATGCTCACAGTGTAAGGTCATTATTGATTTAGGCTAATCCCTCCCTGTGTACAGGATTATCTCTGTCTGAGACAAACCACTGTTTACCAAAAACAACAGAATGTGTCAGAATACCCAGTTGAATTCAATCAAACTAGCAGCTTACACTGATCTGTCCTAATCCGGCCAATGACAGGGTCTGTCAGAGCAGGTTGTCAATGGTGATACATGATATTCTGGGATGAAAAGGACAGCTTTTGTTGAATGAACAGCTGTGTAAAGATAATGATGTTTGGCCTTTTTTGTATTCTGTCCAGTATTCTACCGATCACTTTCCGGGCTGTGGGGGAGAATTTTACATTTTCTGAAAAACAACAAAGAACTGAGACAATAGCCTCAGAGATATAAACCAGAGAATGTACTGTATGTACACACATACAAATTCATGTGATTGTGCATGCATGTTCACATACAGAAAAAGCAGAATTACAGGCAGGAACGTAGACAAACACATTCTTACAGTAAACGTATCGATTGTTTTAGCATTATCGTACCTCTCCAGTTTTCCTCTTGCTTGCCACCACTACTTGACAAATTGTCGCCTTTTTTCTCTAAACCACTCTCATGTGCCGTACCGTTGGTGCTGTCTTTGCCCTTGTGTTTGCTGGTGCATTGTGTTGACCGCTGGTGTACAATGTGGTGTGAAAACCTGCACACCCCGGTGTGCTGTTTTTGTTTTCCAGCTATGCTGTGGAGTAGCGCAGGACTAAGCCCAGTGTGTGCTGGGAGGCTGGAAACCCGCTGCTTTATTTTGCTGTTTTTTTTCTCCAACAACTGTTTCATGCTGATGCATTGGGCTCAGACCTCCTCGCTGCGCATTTCAGTTGTAAAAGAGGAATTGATGTTACACTCCATTCCCCCACACGCCTTGTTTCTGTCCATCAGGAGGATGTCTGTAAACTAATAAGTGCTTGTTAAGTTTTGCTTTCTTTGAGTGTGGGTATATACCACATAAGTGACTGGATGCATGCTACTGTGTGTCTGGTTATGTGTGTATGGAGTGCTGAGGTCCAAGGAAAATACTAAAGTGATGTTTTTCCTCTGGCTTTGTTTTCTAACCATGTAAATTATGTTTCTTATATGTGTTCGAGCAAATATACTGCACACTGAGGTCTATTCATAATAATATCACATTGTGTCTAATTATGTGGAAAATGGGAAACACCAGCATCCTCTGCCTGCACAAGAAAATAATTAGTAGTGTTTGTTTTTGATTCAGAAGAGAAAATGTATCAAATGTTTCAAATTCTGGCATTAAGGTTGGAATGTGAAGACAGTATAATGATGTGCCCCCTGTGCATAACCTGATGTTGATATTTTCAATGTTTATATGAAAAGTATTATGAGTATTATTATTCGTATGATTGTGAGTATTTAGTTATTTATTTATAATCTTATACTTGCATCAGAATATTTTTCAATCTTCTTTAATACCATTTCTTATATGTGAATCCTTCTCTTCCCTGCTGTGGTTTTTCAGTGCAGGTTGATGTGAGGTTTGAGGGTCTCCACACTGAGCGAGGCCTTTGGGTCTTCCACACACCAACATGACCAAATCCATTTCTAATCTTCATATTTACACACACAAAGACTCAAGGCAAAGCCATATTGAATGCCCTTTTCTTTGCTCTCCCAAGATTACCTGTCAGGCTTGCCATGGTTGGCTGATGTGGACATTGGTGTGTGTGTGTGTGTGTGTGTGTGTGTGTGTGTGTGTGTGTGTGTGTGTGTGTGTGTGTGTGTGTGTGTGTGTGTGTGTGTGTGTGTGTGTGTGTGTGTGTGTGTGTGTGTGTGTGTGTGTGTGTGTGTGTGTGTGTCAATTATGGTGAGGTGACATTCTTTATCTACATCTTCAGACATGTACCTTAGAGCTCCCTTTGCCACAGACCATGAATAGATCCTTAGTCCTAGCCTGGTAACATTGCACAGCAACAGAGATCTTTTGAGACTGGTGGGCTGTATATATGTAATGATGGTATTCTACATCTGTTTATCCCTGAAACCAGACTCTTATGTATCTCATGCTTGAATGCACAAGGAACAAGCGAACCTACTTAAACAGATTAGGGTTAAATATTCTGCATGAAGAAAATATGTGCTGGGTTTAGTAGCATACCAGTTTCAGTTTCCTGAGGCATGTCATTGCTCAAGCCAAAGCACACAAGTCAAGAAGGAGCAAGAAAGAGGCACTTGCCCCCACCATTTTACATTTCCTATTGAATAAATGTGATGATAAAACAAAGGACAGGATAAGAAGCAACCATAATGGTACATTTATCTGGAGAGAAGATATCTGTTCTGTCCGTGGAGCAATTCTGCTTCACACCAATTTCATAGGAAAACAAGAGATGAAGATATTTAGTTGATAGTGCTTCCAAACTATTGTCTGGATAGGCAAAATATAACAAACCATCCAATTTTGAGAGTCTCAATACAAATGTGGATGGTGGTGGCAGCTTTGTAGATTGGAGAGAGAGCCCAAGGCACTGGCTTGCCTTAATAATCCAATTTACTTCCATGGAAGAGGGCCAAAATACATCATTGCCACTTATTGCCTGTTCTGTATGTATCTTATTTGGATTCCCCCAGCTCTTTCCCTTAATGAACAATTTATCTGCAAGGTAGCAGTTTCAGACTTTGTTGATGCTGGTCTACTATTTCATAAGAACAAAAATCAATCCAAATTACATCCTTATTTGCAGGCATCACTGCAATGATCCTTAATTTACCTGTTAGGCATTTTACTCTTAGTTGGTATACAGCATCAATGACAGGAGCCCAGGAGAAGAGTTGCCTTTATCACAATATCATTCAAAATAATATTCCTGCCTGGAAAGTGACAACAATTTTGCTCTTCCAAACATTGTTTGAAGGTACAAAATGCAATGATTTCACTGGCACTAATATGTCTGTGGCAGCTGAATAGCGTTGTTGAATAACAATGATTTAAAGATTGACCAATAGGCTGATGGAGCTGATGGAGCTGATGAATCTGTGAATACTAGTGGTAATGGGGAGGTGGATCAGTGCTTTGCCATTTGCGATGATTTTCACTGAAATGACGGCTGACAGCAACAGAGAGGTGAACAGATTTAAATAGCATAACAGCCGTGAACGTACAGCAGCATGCATACTAAAAGCAGAGAGAGAATCATATTTAACAGAGGCAGCAACAGAATGATAGACGATGTAGGTGTGTTACTGTGCTATTGGATAAATAAGATCAGCTGATGAGAACAGCTGATGTCATGATTGACAGTAAGGAAATAAGCATTTGTTAGAGGAGTGAATGGCAGGATGCATGACAAATAAAACTACAGGCCTAAGCATGACCAAACTTATGCTAAAGCTTCATTTCTTGAGTAGCAAACGTATATGTATTGCTAATCACAGCCAAGATAAAACAGTAGTGCATATTGTGTGTACTCACCTCAAAAACTCTTTCTGAAAGACACCTAATAAATGAAACCAGCAGACAGCATTCATTTTGAGATGCATGGGGTGTACAAGAATAATTGCAAAGTTATATATGTGATCAAATGTTGAGCAGAAGAGTTGTTGTTTAATTTGTGGTATTTTCGATTAGTTCTAATTTTTGAGTGGCTTTTGTCCTGTTGCCTTTCTAGAAATGAGGCTCTGAACAGCAGCAAGGAAACCTCCGGTTTTAAGCTACTGACTGACTTAGGAACTCTAAAAGCATGTATTTTACAATGGCTTCAAATACTTAGTGGCATTTCCCACATGCAATGAGAGAGACTTTTCCATATGAGAGATCCTAGCTACAACACAGCGGCACGGTCTTTTTAATGTAAAAGTTTTAAATGTGTTTGTGAGGGTACAAGCAACCTATTTAAAGTTGTAGTCCGTAAGATTTGAGGATCGAACGCCCTCTCCGACCCGGGTGCAGCGCCTCACATTGCTAACGTTATTAGCTGACACAACATGGCTAACAGTGCTAACATCTGAACCAACCTGAGCATCAGAATGTGCAGGGAAGAAAAACTCTTGAGCCCATACAAAATGTTTTTGCATCTTTCCTTGTCAGAAGTTCCCAATTTCCGAGTACAATGAAACACAGCTTAACCAGCACTGTCAAGCTCCACCTGGGCAGACGGGGAGAGACCCACCCCTGCTGACTGACTGTGCGCGCATTTGAATTTAGGGCGGAAAAGTCGCCACAGACACTCAGATCCTATTACTTGACAAAGCAGTACAAGCGCTTTCATCAGTGGGTCATATGCTGAATCACCATTGTTTTTAACCCATTCTTTGATAGATAAGAACTTAACAGACAATTAACTGGATGAAAATCATTGACATTGCTAGCAGCTCACACCTTCAAAGACTCACTATATACAGTATATGTTACTTGAAACCATTCAGTTAATGCTGGTGTATATGACTAGTGGGTATAGGCCATACTGCACAAACTCTTTACTATTAATGGGACAAAAGTACTACATTTTTACACTACATTGCAGGTCAATAATACACTGTGCAATGTGTACTGTGCACATACAGGTATTGTGACATTCTCATCCTCTAATACAAGAAAAACCTGTATTCATTTGTTTTATGTGATCATTCAGCGTAAAAGCAGTTTTCCAACCAAAATAGCTGCAGTGGTTGTTTTCCTGTCATTTCTGTTGAAAATGCCACTGCCTTTTATAAAAAGGCACACTGAAACAGGTTGTAGGTAATTGTGAACAAAAAGCCACCATAAATTGTGAACACTCAAACAAACTGCTTGAAGCTTTGTTACCTACTTTGGTGTTTGAAGTGTTTAAAACAACAACAACACAGAATAAAAAACTCTAAGCATAACAAAATGGATCGAATACAGTGGGGACTTTATAAAAAGATTGGACAGATATCTGTTTTATTCATTACTGTAATAATCTGTAAGAAACAGCCTTTTTTACCCACTTAAGAGTTAGATAGATTGCTTCCATTAAATGTCATAAAAAAGTAATTGGAATCTTTGCTGCCGGGATGGGGAAGTTATGAGGAAATTGAATTTATACGAGCATACACACACAGTAGCACACATAAAAACACACACACTTTTTTAATTGATTTATTATATTTCTGAGTCATCGAACTCCTCCTAGGCCACGACAGGCCAGCTAATAACATAATGTGATGGGTCTCTTCTCTCTGTCCGACACCCCCAGCCCTATGGAGACAGGAAGGAGGTAATGACTTTAGTGTATCACTTCAGACATTATTGTGGCATTCCTCAAACCCCTAACAGCCGTTTTGAGGGCTGGACGCAAACGCCAGCCAGCTTCCACCCCATTAACAGCCAAAAATAGGTTTCTAATGCCATCTTTGGACAATCTTTTGGACAATTTAATGATTCTAAGATTTGCCCAAACGTGGCCAACCACAACCATTACACCCCCCTTCACTTGGTGTCTGTGCTGAGATGAAGCGAGGCGGGGAAATAATGGCTGGTAAAGGTTTCACAAATAGAATGAAACATTTTACCGGGAAACTGGAGCCATTGGCAAGAGCAGGACTTAATTACAATGCCAAACTCTGCCCTAATAAAGTTCTCACATTCTCACAGAAGTCTTTTTCTCCTTCCATCTCTAAATAAAGTCATTTCCACACCCTGTGTGAGCCATTTTAGGGACGCTTTCACACTCACTGATCCATATGGTGCTGAAAATGGAGAAATGATGTGAGAGGAACACAAAATGGCAGCAAGCGGCTGAGTCGATGAACTAAGCTGCTACAATGTGAAGTGAAACAACTATGAAACTTTTTTTTGATCAAGTTTTTCTTAGTCATTTTTAGATCATAATCTATATTTATATTTATATTACGTTTTTCTTTTTGAGACATTACTCAAGAATGTATAGCTTTGGCTACCTTCACTTTTACTACATTGTGTACTTTGATACAAATGAGCAGTTTGCCTTTATTTGCTACAAAACAATAGCAGCAGCAGATAATTGTGGCTAAAGAAAGCAAAGGGGGGGGGATTTGACTAATAGCAGGTTTTCCTAAACAATTTAAATAAAAATGTACAGATGCCAGGTTTAAATATTGTTTGGATAACACCATGTGATTTCATTTTAGCACTCTGAATCCTAATCATTAATCAATCACGTAATTTCCTGCATCTTTGCAATTCATTAGCTCAGTAAAAAATTCAAACAAGAATCTTAAAATCAAATTTGTCATGCTTAGACCAAGAATTATGGACGCGTACTTCTCCTGTCCTTGGAGTCCTACCAGAACAGGGCATGTGCCAATTTTGAGTCCAAATCCATATTAGAAACTAGGCCTATAGCTTACCAGCCCAAGAAATGGAAGGTTTTACATTATTTTGGTCTACAGAGTAGCATTGTGTATGTATGCGTGTGTCTGTTTGTGTGTGTGTGTGCGTGCATGCACATTGTGTTCAGGCCTGGCTGCACAGAAATTGTTTCCGGTCCAGAGTTCATGTTTACCTGCAGGGTGAAAGTAGACTTAAAGTTTAAGTTTGCTTCATTGTCATACTGACTGGATGAATTGCTTATCCTGCCTTGGCCTGACAAAAGGAATGCATTTATTGCAAAGGTCATTTACTACCAGCATAGCTATTGAATTTCGTTTGAACCTTGCCTTTTTCCTTTTCCACTCCTACAATGCAACACAACACAAACAAAATACACACATACACATTCTTCAAACTGAAAAACATAGACACATCTTGTCCACTGCAGTCACATCTGGAGCACAAGTCTGCAAGGAAAATGTCAGTGTCCAGAGGTACCAGAGAAACAACATTAGCCAGGCCCTTCTGCTGATGAATATAGAAGCAGACTGCACGAGATGGAAAGAGGACAGGTAGAATTGAAGGTGTAAACTCTCGACGAGCACAAATTGAGAAATTGGGGAAAACATTTCAGTCAGAAAGTGGCTGGAGGTGCTAGTTATGCAGGAGTATCAGGGTATGACAGTAAATGACTAAAGGGACTGCAAAGAATGACTGTGTTTCTTCATGACTGCACTTCCTGTCTGTCCCTGTCTGTCATCGCTCTCTGGACTACATCTGACTCACCCTGTCCAAGGTATTATAGTTAACTAAAACTAAACTAAAAATAGGTGTGAAAAACATTTGAGTTAACTGAAATAAAAATAAAAACTAGACTTTAGACAAAATGAAAACTGAAATTATATTTTGTACTTAACAAAACTAACTAAATAAAAATATACTGGAAAAGTCTTTAGGTTTGGTCTTTGTCAATTTGGTCAAATTTGTCAGCATGAGGAGGCATATGTGCATATGTTTATTGAGACGGATGTCTACATGACTGAGTCAGTTGCCTTCATAAAGTGTTGTGCTTGTATTGCAATACCTATTCTGAACTTCTTAAATCTTGCCCCTGACAAATACCCTTAATATTATAATAGAAATAAATAAAAAATACAAAACTATAATAACTCTGGTCCTGTCGTAGTACATCTAAGGATATGTCTCAGCAAAAGTATGCTTATAAACATGTAACAAATGTTACCTGAGTGAAACAGAAAAAAAACAAGACACACACACACACACATCTCAGAACCCACTCATCGCCTCATATGGATGTGTGAAGGGGATAAACTCTGCTCTGTCGGTTAACCTTCTTTCCAGAGCTTATTTGCTCTTAATGAACACAGCTACCCGTTAAATCCTGACAAATGGACAGTAGGTCACCTAACGAGCACAGAGCCACATCTATTACCAGCAACACATACTCACCTAACTAATGCTAATGGGAAGAGAGCTTTAATGAGGGTTGGCCTGACGTCCTACAGAATGTTTTACTGAATCTACTGCCTGGTGCAGAATTCATAATAAGTCTCATGTTTCACCTGTACTCTCTCTGTTCCTACAGTTTTTATTTATTATAAATACAATACACTTCTTCATGCTACACCTTTTAACATTCTCTTCACTGCCTATAATGAGTTGCATGCCTGCTTGAGTATTGTTAAATGGCCCATGCTGATGTAACAGGTTCAATTACTGCATGAGATGCCCAAACTGAATACTAAAAAGACTTTAAGTTATTCACAAGCTGAGCGAAAAATACTTTGCAAGAAAGAAATCAATGTATGTCATTTATACCCAGACGGAGACCCTATGCTATATGCAGCATTTTCAAATGAACCAATTTACTCAAATGCTCGTAAATGAAGTCAAACCTGCATAAAGGAGCTTTTTCAAACTGTGCGCCTTCCACACACAGCTTTGACCTGCACAATTATTCAAGGTGGAATAGATTCAAATAGCCTTCTGAGGAAAGTGGCACAGGCTTTAAGCAGAGGGAGCAATCATAGGCACAGAATGAGAGACCCAAGTAGGGCAGCAGCTGGCTGCAAAGAGAAGAGGATCCAAGCGGAATAAAGAGATCCTGCTCAGGGCCTGAGGGCGAGAGCACAGCCACTGTCCTGGAACAGAGGGGTGCTATCAGGATACTGGCACACTGACTTCTGCTTTCATTACTCCATGGGTGGAAAGAAGGGTCGGTGCACATTGACACTCTGACACCTATGGGACGATAAACAGTATCCCTCTGTAATATTAGTCTCTACTGTCTTGTACTCATTGTATCCCAGATGACTTTTCCCTCTTTTCACCTCCAGTCCTAAACTGTAGAGCTGCTGTAACTTTCACTCTTCAAGCTGATGTTAAAGAGTAGGCACCAATTATATATAATAAACATCACAGTATCTGAGGTATCAAAGACCATTAAATCACTCAGATCATCAAGATGCAAAGATATTTTTGGTATGGATACAGTGATGCTCAAGGAGCTCAGTACATCAGTCACATGCCCCATTACCAAAATTATAAATCTGTCTATTTCACAAAATATGTTCCCAAGCATGTGGAAATCAGCTATTGTTGCTCCCATTTTCAAAAGTGGAGATCCTCATTCCATGTCAAACTACAGATCCATCAGTATATTGCCCACAGTGTCTAAGATTGCAAAGAAACTGATAGCAAAACAAATTATTAACCATCTAAATACCACACCCAATGCTCTCCACCCTATGCAGTTTGGCTTTAGAGCAAACTACTCCACCGAGACTGCGACTTGCTTTTTTACTGAAAACATCAGAGCTCTGTTGGACCGAGGTGGGGTTGTTGGTGCCGTGTTTCTGGATCTCAAGAAGGCCTTTGACACCGTCAATCATAACATCACATAGTTTCTCCTCAGATGCGCTTAAATGGATTGAGTCTTACCTCACTGACCGCTCCCAACATGTCAAAGTCCAGTCATTTAAATCAGAGGCCCTCAGTCTGTCCACCGGTCTTCCTCAAGGATCAAATTTAGGACCTTTTATTGTTCTCACTTTATATTAATGACCTCCCGTCCATCTGTTCAGATGTTTCTGTGCAGATTTATGCTGATGACACCGTAATCTATGTTCATGGTAGCAATATCTCTCAGGTGGCTGAGAAGCTCACTAACACCATGGTTAATATTACAGCTTGGTTGGAACAATCCTGCCTGCAGTTGAACACATCAAAAACAGTAGCAATGTTCTTCAGCGAGTCCCACAGAAACTTTAGTGTTGAGCCGGATGTTTTAGTGTTAGGGGAAAGGCTGCAGATTGTGTCTGAATACAAATATCTGAGGGTTTTAATTGATTCAAAGTTGTCATTTACATCACATGTAAAAAGGGTCTGTAATCGAATCAAATTCAACCTCAGTAACTTTAAATACATTCGCCTTCAAATGTCCACACAGGCAGCAAAAATGTACATGCACTAGGGTTGGGCGGTAATACGGTAATACGGTATACTACGGGATCTAAAAATAGCAACAGTATCAGTTTCAATACCGTCATTAAAAAAAATGCAATGCACTTATATAGGAACAAGGATTAAATATTAAATTGTGGTTACCCACAAATAATACTGAAAGAGACATTCACCAAGGTACTGTAGCTTTAAGGGAGAGGTGTTATGATATACGAGTTCCGGGGCTGAATTATGTCAAACAACAACGGCGGTGAAAATGCTGTTGCTTCGGCAGCGCCGGCCGCTGCTAATGCCGGTGCTATCTACGCGGCCACCATCAAGTTACCGGACTTTTGGCAGCACAACCCACGGCCGTGGTTTTAGCACATCGAGGCCCAGTTCCAGCTGAGAGGAATAACACAGGACGTTACAAAGTATTTCCACATGGTATCGGCCTTAGATGCCTCAACAACAGCCAGGGCTATGGCGCTGTTAGAGGCTCCTCCGGCTAACGGCAAGTACGACGCACTCAAAATATTCCTGTTGGAACTCTTTCAACTGTCGGAGCTGGAGAAAGCAGACCGCCTGCTGTCCCTGAACAGCCTTGGCGACAGCAAGCCGTCCGAGTTAATGGAGAGCTTCCAGCGCCCGTGCACACCGCAACGGCCGTGCGCTGGCTGTGGAGGTAGACAGGATTTTCCTCGCCAACCGGCAACAGTTTGTCCACGCGCTGCTGCCCCTCCAGCACACGTCTGCCCCGCTTGCACTCCACAAAATATAATTCATGTAATTATGTGTGCTTGTCATCACGTGACAGTGTGGAGGAGAAAGTAGTTTTTTGTAAGTTGTTATTGTCGGTACACGATCCGTTCTGCCTGCACGATCCGTTCTGCACATTCGCAAAATGCGCGGTTGAACGAGGATTTACGACACTGCACGATCTGTTCCACGCTTCCGGTCGACAGCAAAGCTAACGTTAGTTTAGCTAACAGCTGGATAACCGCTAGCTGATTGTAGCGGTCTGCCGTTAGCCTCCACAGGCAAGCTAACGTTAGTTTAGCTAACGGCTCATTCGGCTAACCGCTAGCTGATTGTAGCGGTCTGCTGTTAGCCTCCACAGGCAAGCTAACATTAGTTTAACTAACAGCTAATTCGGCTAACTGCTACCTGAGACAGCATGTAATAACTTTAAAAGACCCTCAAAATAAAACTTGAAAATAAACGTTGACATATATAACTAACACCTAACATATATAACAGCTGTTACGTCAGTTCTACTTTACTTGTGCTCATTTAAAATCCAATCACTCAATACTTGTCTGTATTGTTATTACTGTGAAGTCTTAATTTAGCTGTAGCCTGCTTTTCCCATTAAGTTTGAGTTAATGTTATTTTAGACTGAATCTAGCTGTCAGCTAGCGGTTAGCCGAATTAGCTGTTAGCTAAGCCAAATTAGCTGTTAGCTAAACTAACGTTAGCTTCCCGGTGGAGGCTAGCCATAGGCTAGCGTGGAGCAGATCGTGCAGGTCTGTCGTGACCTGCCCCCTGCTGGCTTCTTGCCTTGTGTGTGTGCATGTGTTAATGTCTTTGTCCGATGTTTGTCTGATTGTTGTCTGCTGTTCTCCTATTGTACATTTTAGCTTAATAGCACTTTTTACCAAATGTATTTTAATGTTATATTGTAATGTAAATGTGTAATTTTTGACTTTTTTACCATCTGTCTAGCTAATTCTGGCATATTGACAGAAATGTTTATTAATATGCACTGTCCCTGTAATATGCTTGGCCAATGATGGCGCCGCAGAATGGCGACACGGTGTGTTGGAGCGCTCTGTTTTGTTTTGTTTTGTGTTTTAATTCTGTTTCTTGCGATGGTACCCGTATCTCATTCACAAGTGAAGAGCTCGTGAACTTCAGGGCAACAACACCATCAGACTTATTTCCCACTTTTCTTCTCCCTTCACTGGAAATTTTGGACATTCTGGTCAAAGGTGCGCTCACCTTTGCTCACGCAGAGAAACGCCGGAGGAGAGGGAAACGGGCCGGTGCGCTGGTGCGTCTCCGCCAGCGAGGATCACGCACACCGTTACCTGGAATATTCCTCTCTAACGTGCGCTCTCTGCCCAACAAAGTGGAGGAATTACAACTGCTGTTGAGGGGAAACAGGGACTTTTCTTCATCTGCTGTTTTGTGCTTCACGGAGACGTGGCTCTGTGGATTAATACCGGACTCTGCGCTGCAGCTGGCAGGCTTCCAGCTTTTCAGAGCGGACAGAGACACGGCTCTCTCCGGCAAAACTAAAGGTGGAGGAATCTGTTTCTACATCAACAGCGGTTGGTGCAACGACGTGACAGTGATCCAGCAGTATTGTTCTCCTGACCTGGAGTATTTCACCATAAACTGTAAGCCTTTTTATTCACCCCGTGAGTTCCATTCATTCATTCTGGTCGGTGTTTACATCTCACCGCAGGCCAACGTACAGTACGCGCAGCGCATGCTTGCCGACCAGATACTGTGTGTGGAGCGGACCAACCCGGACTCCCTAGTTATTGTCCTTGGTGACTTTAATAAAGGGAACCTCACTCATGAACTCCCTAAATATAGTCAACATATTAAATGCCCGACCAGAGAGGAGAACATTCTGGATCACTGTTACACCACAGTCAGGGATGCTTATCACGCCGTCGCCCGTGCTGCACTGGGGCACTCTGACCACGTCATGGTCCACCTGATCCCCGCCTACAGGCAGAAACTAAAGCTCTGCAAACCTGTAGCGAGGACATCAAGGAAGTGGACCAGTGTAGCTGTGGAGGATCTCCAGTCGTGTTTGGATTGTACTGACTGGGATGTGTTCAGGACTGCTACCCACAGTCTGGATGAGTACACTGAGGCTGTGACGTCATACATCAGCTTCTGTGAGGACTGCTGTGTTCCATCAAGCACCAGGGTGAGTTACAACAATGACAAACCCTGGTTCACAGCCAAACTCAGAAGGTTAAGGCTGGCTAAGGAAGAGGCGTTCAGGAGTGGGGACAAAGACAGATTTAAAGAGTCAAAGTACAAATTTAGCAAGGCAGTGAAGGAGGCTAAACATCGGTACTCTGAGAAGCTCCAACGCCATTTCTCAGCTAATGACTCTGCGACTGTCTGGAAAGGACTTAGGCAGATCACCAACTTCAAGCCTAAAACCCCCCACTCCTTCAATGACCGACACCTAGCCAATGACCTGAACGAGTTCTACTGTCGATTTGAAAGACAAAAGGACAGTCCTGACACCATCCCCCACGACACCTCCCTACAGCTACAGCCACTGTGCATCACCTCCACCTCGCCCACCTCAGCAGGGTCCTGGGCCCCCCCACCAATGCCCTCCTTAAAGGTCCCCTCCACCTCCACCCCCCCCTCCCACCTCAGTGACGACTCTCTCCATTCACGAGAGGGACGTCAACAGACTGTTCAGGAGACAGAATCCCAGGAAAGCTGCTGGACCGGATGCTGTCTCCCCATCCAGCTTGAAGCACTGCGCTGACCAGCTGTCTCCAGTGTTCACAGACATTTTTAACACCTCACTGGAGACATGTCACGTGCCAGCCTGCTTCAAGACCTCAACCATAATCCCTGTCCCCAAGAAGCCAAGGACCACAGGACTTAATGACTTCAGACCCGTCGCCCTGACCTCTGTGGTTATGAAGTCCTTTGAGCGCCTTGTGCTTTCACACCTCAAAGACCTCACCGACCCCCTCCTGGACCCCCTGCAGTTTGCCTACAGAGCCAATAGGTCTGTAGACGATGCAGTCAACCTGGCCCTCCACTACATCCTCCGGCACCTGGACTCCGCAGGAACCTACGCCAGGATCCTGTTTGTGGACTTCAGCTCTGCCTTCAATACCATCATCCCGGCTCTGCTTCAGCAGAAACTCTCCCAGCTTGGTGTGCCTGACTCCACCTGCAGGTGGATCACTGACTTCCTGTCTGACAGGAAGCAGCATGTGAAGCTGGGGAAGTCTCCGACTCACAGACCATCAGCACCGGATCCCCCCAGGGCTGCGTTCTTTCTCCTCTGCTCTTCTCCCTGTACACCAACAGCTGCACCTCCAGTCACCAGTCCGTCAAGCTTCTGAAGTTTGCGGACGACACCTCCCTCATCGGACTCATCTCTGATGGAGACGAGTCCGCCTACAGGTGGGAGGCTGACCACCTGGTGACCTGGTGCAAGCAAAACAATCTAGAGCTCAACGCTCTAAAGACAGTGGAGATGGTTGTGGACTTCAGAAAGAACCCAGCCTCACCTGCCCCCATCACCCTCTGTGGCTCCACAATTGACACTGTGGAGTCTTTCCGCTTCCTGGGAACTGCCATCTCCCAGGACCTCAAGTGGGAGCTGAACATCAGCTCCCTCGTCAAGAAAGCACAACAGAGGATGTACTTCCTGCGGCAGCTGAAGAAATTCAACCTGCCAAAGACAATGATGGTGCACTTTTACACAGCCATCATTGAGTCCATCCTCACATCCTCCATCACCATCTGGTACGCTGCTGCCACTGCCAAGGACAAGGGCAGGCTGCAGCGTGTCATTCGGTCAGCTGAGAAGGTGATTGGCTGCAATCTGCCGCCACTCCAGGACCTATACGCCACCAGGACTCTGAAGCGTGCTGGAAAGATTGTGGCTGACCCCTCCCACCCCGGACACAAGCTCTTTGAGCCACTCCCCTCTGGCAGGAGGATGAGGTCCATTAGGACCAAAACCTCACGCCACATAAACAGTTTTTTCCCCTCCGCCACTAGCCTTCTAAACAAGGCTCGGAATCCATCCTGACTCTCTCCACACCCCACCTCTGGCTCCTCATGCCACTGTACCTACTCTGCTGTAGCGTCCCTTTTCACTACTGTTATTAATTTTTATTATTTAAATTTATTTTATCGTTATTAATACGTACTGTGTGTATATGTTTATACTTATATTGTTTATATCTTTTTATCCTTCTTATATTTGTATGTGTGACATGCTCCAACAACACCATGACAAATTCCTCGTATGTGCAACGTACTTGGCAATAAAGCCCTTTCTGATTCTGATTCTGATTCTGATAAAAAAAAAATAAAAAAAAATAAAAATTAGGCAGCAGTCTGTCCAATTTCTTTCTATGAGTCATATGTTTCTTTTAAACTAATATCTGATGCCTAACATATTGAGTAGCTTACTTATTCTGAGCTTCCCACTGCCACTGGGTGCTACCCATTGGCGTCAGTTTGGTTTGAAATGTGCTGGGGACAGAGACGCATTCAGAAGTGCATTTTCAGAAGTGATGGGTACAATGACGCATTCATTTTTTTTTCCTCTTTCGCGCAGATTTTGTTTGGAAAGACGCTGTCTTGTAGCTTACTAATTTAAATGAATAAAAATGTATACAAAAATGTGATGATGTCCGACACGTTAATATTTTGATTTAATTCCCAGTACAATTGACCATATCTACACACAACACAACTTCTGCAAGTTCTGCATTACAAATTTCGCCAAGATTGAAAAAGCTAAAATATGTGTCGCACAGATGAAAGCTATATCACACCATGAGCTGACTGCTCTCAATTCACAACCATATGCATCCATCCAATCTACATCAGGCATTCTGACCAAAACTTGAAAGCATGCAATCCCCATCATCATCATCACATCATCACAATCAAAATTCAGCAATAGATTCAAGCAATAATTAAACAAGATACTGACTACTCCACGATCATCTCCACTATACCAGTGCTTGCTGTACGAACGCACACCGTAACTAAGTAAGTTGGTGGCTAAGGCTAACATTAATTACAAGAGAAGAGTTAAAACAGCCGATCACTTGTTGTGAACAGAGAAGCGTGTAGCCAGCACAGCAGCAGAACCACTGTGTCTGTGCCTGCTCTGTGGGGAGAGATTTTTGTGGATTTGTTGGAATCTGTCGCTCAAGAATTATGTGTTATGAACTGTATTTTTTTTAACTAAATTGAGCTCAAGGTTTTAAAAAACAAAAGTGGTGGGTACAAAATGACTCATGATGAAATCTGATAGGTATGCGTACCCACCGACCCCACCGAAATCAGTGCCTATGGTGCTACCCTGCTCTTTTTTCTATTCCTTTACTGTTAGCCATTAGCATTCAAGTCACTAAAATTAAGTTTGTTGACCATTCAGTGTTTCACTCCCATCATAAAATAAGCAAGTTTTTTCCAGGGAGGGTCAGGCATTTCAAAGTAATTATATTATTTGATTTAGGCGTTATGGGCTTTCCTCATCTTGTGTCAGTTTAACAATTCCAAAATCTGTAGGCATGGTTCACCAGTGCTGATCGGCATTTCCTCCAGCAAGAGTACTGGGTTCCAGTCAATTTGTATTTATGCTTAAGAGTTTTAAATATTGGATTCACAAAAATTCCCTCTATTTCAGTGAATTTGTAGAAGTGTACTGAGTTTCCTAGGCTTGTTAATCTAGGTTTTAATTAAAGTTTACAGAGTGAGAGTGGTACAGCACAGATAGGGGCTCATATTCTACATGTCTGAAAATGTTAACTCTGTATTGACTCTGTGATATTATGAGATAAATATGGCCCTCAGTGGACAGTACCGATGATCGACCATTACTTAAGCTTCACAATTGCCACATCAATGGTGTCTTGGCATGAAATGCCTGGTGTCATAATTGTTTGTATTCACCGTAGTGCACAAGCTGGTGTCCTCTTATTAAAATGGGAGAGATGTGGTGCGTCTACTGCCAATAGGGCTGTCTATTATTCAGCAGTATCTAACATCAATTCCTGGAACATATTCAGAATGTTCACTGATTTCCTTCCTGGAAACCATGCAATATGATTTCCCATGTCTATTTTTTCTCTGCCACCCTGGTCGCTGCAGAACATGATTGAATATTTAAGGAGTCTGGGGATAAACAACAGGCTTCACAAAGACATTAGAAATATGCATTTCTGCAGAAGTCTGACTGATAGGATGCACCAACGGGGGAGATTTGTCGAGGATCCCAAGATTAGGACAGGGTCCCAAAACATTTTTTTTTCATATCATTTAATGGATTGTAAATTTTAAAATTCTGAAACAATGAAGTCCAATGCAAATTTTAACATTTAAACAGTGCATCTACTTACTTATCTTTTGGTCTTTGAAGGCCAATGCAAGACTTCCATCGGACACTGCATAACGTGTTGTTAATTTTGAGTTCAAATTGTCTGAAGGATTTTGGACTAAGAATTCTTAGCAATTTCTTTGTTTTTTCACAAAGTAGTACTTCACTTCTTTCCTAAAGACTTTATCTGAATATCTCTGACTCTGACTCAAATGTCATCCTCCATTCACAGTCAATCATGAGCTATGGCTATGACTTCGTCAAAGGTGTGGACCAGATTGAAAAAAAAGACAGCTTTGTGTGTTGTGGTATTTTTCTCTTTGTCATTACCAAGAGAGCTTTGTTTTTCTCCAATCTCGTTTTTTTCTCTCATTTTCTACAATATTTAATTGAATATCCTTTTTGGATTCACATAGCAGCTTAGGAGTTTATGGGGTTGTTGGGTTGCTTTTGACCTGTGTAGCACTTATACGAGCCAACTTTAACAAGTAACAGCAGAGAGGAAATAAAGTTTCGATTCTTAACAAAACAGTCAATGCTAGCACTATCCAACGGGCCTATATATGTGTTTCTTAATGAAAATCCCCAACTCTGATGACTGCTTGTGTGTGTATGTGTGTAATTAGGAAGCACCCAACTTTAAGCAGCTAGGTGTAATGATTTTTTTAAATCCAAAGCCAATTGTGTGTGTGTCAATCAGAAAGAGAGAGGAAGAGAAGTTGAGTATTATATATATATATATATATTATATATCATATTCTTGCTTAAACAAAAACACACAACAAACAATCACACGCTGTATCCATCTCCATCTGAGCGTGTGTAGTACTATGCTGATGACCTTCCTTGAACCGAACAGAGAAGGTGAAGAATTATAGAATGGATTTATACTTTACCACTGCACTTTCTCCTGGTTTGAAAACACTTGGTTTGGAATTATTATAACAAGCATTGCCCAAAACAAACAATATTTTAAATCTCAGAATATTCTGAAAGTTTTATATACAGTATTGATTAAACAGTGTGTTTATATGAAGTACAAAACAACAACAATTCCCTGTTCTCTCCTTTCTGTCAAGTCTTTTATTCCAATGTATAGTTTTATTACTGCATTATTAGTTTAATTATGCAAATCAGCTGATGGAATTTCATTTAGGGGGTCTCAACAGACCACCCTCTTTTTTTCTGTACTTACTTTTTGAAGTAATTTGCTCTGACAGTGAAAGTAAGTGGGATATGCATGTTTAACAATCGTGCTATTTAGTGGCAGACAAATTGTGCAGTATTTAAAAAAAATGGGGATCTTAGTTTACATACACAACTCATTAAGCAATAAGTAATCGTAATATGGCACATATACACACACACACACACACACACACACATATACGCTTATACACATGCACACAAACAAGCAGTCATCAGAGTTGGGGATTTTCATTAAGAAACACATATAGGCCTGTTGGATAGTGCTAGCATTGACTGTTTTGTTAAGAATCGTTCCAACTTTATTTATTTTATTTCTCTGCTGTTACTTGTTAAAGTTGGCTCGTATAAGTGCTACATAGGTCAAAAGCAACCCAACAACCCCATAAACTCCTAAGCTGCTATGTGAGTCCAAAAAGGATATTCGGTCGGTTCTCATAAAAACAGAGCTATACATTCTGTGTGTATGTATTCTGCTTGCACTCAGGTTCGTCGATTTGTGGTAGTTCATCAAGATTTCATTTTGGATTGATGTTTTCCATCCCAGAGAGAGACCATTAATTACCAGTAACCATTCTGGGAAAACACACACACACACACACACACACACACACACACACACACTCTGCTACATGCTCTGGGGACTTCCCAGATATGCCACTGCTGTAGCAGGAACAAGCTACAATAGAACTGGTAGACCATGGAGGGAGTATTGAAAATTGGCTTTAGGCTGCACTGAGAGAATGAACAACCTCAGTCTGGACTGTAGCTATTTTCTTATATATCAGTAGTGTGGACCTGCAGGCAGGTAATCTTTATTTGAAAACACTGTGATATAGTAGTAATATACATCATTTTATTTCATACTACACTGTTTGTTCCAGCTGTTTATTATGTTATTTTATTGTTTGTAATTGTGAGTTATTGAGACTTAAGATAAAACCAACACCAATAAATATAACACCGCTTGCATGCTAAAAAGGAAAAAAAAACAATCTTCTAAAGTCATCTATCACTCCAAATATTTCATTAAGCACAATTTCCTTTTGTCCACACTAAAAGGCTTTATTTGGTTCTTGTCAGGATCATAAGCTGCTGAAGCCTAACAACCAAATTTCAGGCCATTTATCGCTTGATGAACACATTATCAGGAAGAACATTTTACTATTGCTGCTCACGCTTGCTCTGATGTATCCCCTCTAAAAGGCATAATCCTCTAGCAGACATCATGAAGCATACTTTCAGCTAATTAGTCACTCCATAGTCTGAGTAAGACACTTCTTTATGTTTTAAAGTTTCTTTTTTTTTTTTTTTTTTTAATCTTTTTTCTATATCCCAGCATGCATTGGGCAGACACCTTGGACATAGGGCTAACAGCAGTAGACAGACAATCACACTCACAATGTAAAGTCCAATATTTCTGACTTAAATGTCTTTGGATGGTAGAAGGAAACAAAGCAGCTGTTCTTGCAACTAATTAATACAGTCAGGTCCTGAACAACAGCAACTACAATGTTAACCTCAGCAGCAGATTGTTAGCAGCATTATGTAGGCATCGTATTACATTAGCATGCGTCATTCTGTGAAATGTTGACATATTGAATTCTTTGAGCGTGTGTGCAATGTGCTGCGTTAGTTACGGGAACTGTGTGCTGATATATTGGTGGCAAATGGGGCAGATGCTTCCTTTCTCAGAGCATTCAATATCCTCCTTCTCTCACTCATTTTGTTCTGTCCATAAAAACAACCACCAGACAGATATTAAAACCTGATGCAATCACAGAGAGCCTCGGCCATCGCACCCTCAGAGAGCTGAAAACAGAATGAGACAGATGGAAAGGATAATAAAATACTGGCAAAAAGAGCAACATAACAGCTGTGCAGTTGTTACTTATGAATCTTATTGGCATTAGCTTGCTTGTCAATGAAAGAGACTCATTGAAGTAGGCCTCCTCTGGCGGTGCATCGTATCTAATTGCATGTGGGCAATGTGGGACCCACATCCCCATCATATCAAGTCAGTTTGTTTATTTATTACCTAGTTTCAAAAATTGTATTTACTTAAAAAAAAAAAAACAATAAAAAGAAGAATGAAAGATAATTTCTCCAGTTTCTGATAAATCAGCCTTTTTGTGATACAAGCACAGTGATCTGCCTTATCATGTCCCATATTGATGCTCATTTCTAGAAAAAAAACTACAGTGAAGTGAACACTTTACACCCATTTGGAAAAACAAACATGAAGGCTAATTTTGTGACTAAATAACTTGTGTTATTTAAAAGTAACAATTCACCAGTTCAACAGGAATTTGTTATCAAATATCAGACTTCAGAATTCCTCTACTGGCAATAAAATGTGGTATTTAAATATGTCTTTTTCATAGTAAAATCTTGCCAGTTTTGTTGACTCTTATATGCTAAACAAGAAGTATTTTGTTTATAGTGAGCAGAAATCATGAAAAAAACTGGTTAGTGCACTGAATGTGTTTATAGTTTTGCATCATTTAAAGTGCACCAGACTATTGTTGCAAATTCTGACCTTCTGTTCATTGTGCCAAGGTACACATGGTGGTTGAACAAGTGTAACTATAACAAACAACTCAAGCACACAGCATTGGTGTCATATGTGGTACAGATTGTAAAGCCCTCTGAGAAATATATGACTAAAACTGACTTGACATTAACACAGTGGCACACAAAAAGCTGCGTCAGCATGCCAAATGGTCTTTTTCATGGCACATATGAAAGTTTGTTTAACAGATCACTTAAGTCAGTTTGAATAGCACTGCCATTGCATTCAATGGTTTCTTCTGAGTAGTTTCTAACTCCCTCTGTCATCATGTCCTCACTCGTAGCCTTTGCTACCCAAATTTATTTTCCTTTTTTCATTTTAAAACTTCTGCTCATCAGTCAGTCATTAGTAATCTTCGCTTAGATGAAATTGGCCGACAGCCCCGGGACCGAACCCAATCACTTGTACAAAATCAGCCCTTGTTTTTCTGTCTCTTCACTTCCTCCCCTCGCTCTTTTGTCTCCTACCTCCTGGCAATCAGAGCCTAACATCGTCTCTGCCCCCAAATTACAGAACTCAATCAGGGGCACTTTTCTGTTGAACTCCTGGATGGATCTCTTTTCAAGCACCATGCAAATGGATGAAACACTTCACACTCATCACCAAAGTACAACGTTGTTGATTCTCCATTTCATCCATGTAGTGACTGTGATATCCTAATCACTCTTTGAAGTGCATTGTGTCCATGAAATATGCCTGATAGTTGTCCCTCTCTGAGATCATCCAGCCCAGTTTGCCTCTTGTTTTTTTTCTCTTCTCAGGTCATTCATGCCAAAGTTGGGGTTCATGAATGTTGATGATTGATTTACGAATCTAGATTTACATCAATTTTTGCCCAATTTCCTCTGCAGAAAGATTACATTTTCCAGTCTCTTCATTTTATGTAGTCATGATTTTTCTTTAATCACTCTGAAGTACTTTCAGAGTTTGAGTTCCCATTCTGTTAGTCAGTAAAGAATATGTGTGCAATTTTCCTGTGGCAACTGTTTTCTCCACACCCTCAAATAATTAGCATTACTTAACCATTAATCACCTCGTTCAAATTAAACTCCAGTAGGGACTCAAAAATAGCAGAGTCCAAAAAGGGCTGTTGTTCTTTAAATGCATTCTCAACTGAAACCTACAGTTATTTATGGTGACAAAAGAAAATATCCAACTAAAAAAATCGGGTTTATGTTCTTAGGTAAAGTGAGATGTTTTTCACAGTAGCAAACATGCAAAACGTATGAATAGTTGGACAACAGCATCCTCTATGCAACAGGGAG
Source organism: Sander lucioperca (assembly GCF_008315115.2). NCBI lineage: Eukaryota > Metazoa > Chordata > Actinopteri > Perciformes > Percidae > Sander > Sander lucioperca. Next base: position 15,720,244 of record NC_050191.1, read on the forward strand.
CAAAAGAGGTTATTGAAATGCACGTCCTATTTTGTTCTAACACCAGCAATATCCATAACACAGAAATGGGGGAACCAATCAGATCTTGTAAACCCTCCTCCCATTGCAACTACAGAGATGACTCGAGATTGTGTGAATTAATTTAGATTCATCGAACATCTTATTATCCATTCCAACATGTTTGATATTCAGTCTTGTTTTTATTTTCCTTAAAGTGCCAAAGGATGTTCAGTTGTGATTAATGACCACCCTCATTACCCAAAACAGCTCTCTGTTGTTCTTTAAGGAATACAAGAACTACATCTACTTAGGGAAAATTCAGTCTATTAAGTACTATATTGCCTGCAGGATATTTTCAGCGCTGCCACACAAGACGATTTATGAAAAGAAGCACAGGGCTGTTGAGAATTGTTACATTAACGGCTTGTAGCTTTGGAGCTGTTGTTGAAACTGTGATCAAATACAGCATCTCATAGTGGTGTAAGTGTGACATTGCCCTGCAAATGCATCTCACTTTTGCTGCCTCCTGGTTCTCACCAAGGGGGTAAGCAAGCGTCTACAAAGTGTAGCTCCTATGGAGCCATTTTGTTGCTATCAAGCCATCACCCACCGTTAGCATCCTATTGACTGCCATTCATTTTGGTGCCACTTTGACAGCGAATAACTTTACATCTGAAGCGTTTAAATACTCTATTTGAGAGAGAAACACGACAATGTATAAAAGGCTCCATTACCTTGTATCTCACGTTATGCCTCCGTAGCAGATGTTTTTGTAAAAATAGGCTAACGATTGTGTCATAACCACGCGACTTACTGTCGCATAGTAGAGGAATTACCGTATAGTACAGGAGAAGCTCGCAGGCAGTTTCGACTTACATTAGCTGTTTAAGTTTAATTACTAATGTTAACTAGCATTTTAGTTAGCAATAATTAACCTGTGCCTATATTATCTCCTAACATATACCTACGCTCTCTGTCTCTGCAAGATTGGGAATGATTGAGATTTCTCTTGGCACAGCTACCAGAAGACTTACAACTTTCAGACAGGTTGCTCACGTCACATCTACGTAGTCAAGCTCAGTTTGAGGCTGTGCAGTAACGCTCAGCCATCACCGGAAAAGTGCTTCTAATTCACTTCACTGGTCTCCGCAGAAAACAACCGCGTCACTTTGTCCACTTCTTTAACTGTCTATGGTTATCCCAACTGACAGCAGGGAATTGAACAGGACTGCAGTGCATTGCAGTGGGTGGACATGTCAGAACAGCATGACTGCTGAAGTAGCAACGCCACCATTCACAGTGGGCCAAGGAAATGGCTGTTAGTGAGAGTGAGTGCCCGGGCCAAGTGTCCAGACAGCTCAGTGCATGGGCTGGAGTTTATAGTGGGCTTTTAAAGTGGACCCACCGAACAAGATCCCCTGGAGTTTATCAGCACTGGTAGTTGTATAGAATTCTCACCTGTTCTGTTTTTTAAAGAGGGATACATCATAAAAATAAGGCTGAGGATGTTTTATTTATTGTGTGCAAATGAAAGAGTGTACGTGAATACAACTGTTGAAAGACAAGCGCTTTGGGAGGATGTTTTGTTTTATGCCTCGAAAGTTGGAAATACAGTATACCATAGTAGTGCGTGACAAATCTTCTGAGACAAGACAACCATGCCTAAAATAAATACTGTGTATTTGTTTTTTCTTGTCAAAGAGTATTAAAATGATGTGGTTGGTTTCCAAAACACAGGCCAGGGTTTTGTTGAGAGAAGTAAAATGTAACCATAAATCTGGTATTCACTCACTCAGAGTGATTTGCTGTGTGATTTTTTTTCTGACTCCATTGTGTATTGATACTGTAGTATAGGGGGGAAATATGTAGTATATGACCATTCTATAACTTTCTATAAACTTTGCTTAAAGGTTTTTTATAAGGGAATCCTATGAACTTTACTCTACATTCACTGAGAACATCTGGAAATTGTTAACATGAGTAGGGGTTCCCCCAAGACAGAAGATACCTTTTTTGGAGTTGTGCCAGATAACAGGCATCGATTGGTCAGTTACCCATCCAATGGTATACTTACAAAATTACGTCCTATGTTGATACAATGCATAGGATATATATGTTGCTCACACAAAGAAAAGTCGGAACGACTTTTTGGAAGAATTTGGGTTGGACGTTCTCCAAGCTCTCTACAGGAGTTTGTAAAATTGATGCTGAATCTTTGTTTGTAATAAACCTTTTTATAATCAAGAACAGTGTCGGCGGATTCCTCTTCATACAGCATCACAGCATTACTATTTAAGACACCACAATTTCATATTTCAACACACACTGGAATGCTTATTTTTAGTCCCACAAATGTAAACTGTACTGCATTTGCCTTTCTCATTCTTTTTTTTAGCATGGGAATACCCTTGTAAGTTTAAGCCATTTTTTTTAAGGCATTTAACCTAGACCTAATAATATATTCGTTTTGGCTCAAACTTGATCATTTTCTTCTTAACACCAGTAAGCAAGTGAAAAACATTTCCGATTTTCTGGCAAAATGAAATTGTGAATGCCATGGCTACCTTCATGCCAAAGAATAAAATGTTTGAATGTTGTGTGCAAATAATCGTTTGTGTGTTAGATAGTGGTAGGGGTTTAAGGAAGGGGTGGTGAGGTTCATGTTAGGGCTGGGTCTTTTAACCCTGAGAGACCTGCAGGGCCGCTGGTCATCTCGGCCAACACTATTGTCTTAGAGGCTGTAGCTGGCTTCGTTTTAAAGTTCCTTGTATAATTTAAAGCATTAGTTCTCTGAGAATCTCTTTCATATCCACGCACAATTGGTATTGTAACTGAAATATCCCTAATCTAATTGATATTGAATCGGATATCTTATCAAATCACCTTGTGAATCAGAATTGAATCGATAGGGGAAAACATTGGTGATACCCATCCCTAGTTCATGTTGACCGCATCTGCTTGTGTGTGAGGATGCATTATTTATTGTGTCCACTTAAGCACAGACACAACGTTTTTCCAATTTTCTACCCGGGAAGACGCCAAACTAAATTAACAGCAGACACAAAACAATGAGACAGTGTTGTTAGCCCTGGCAGTCAATGAAGCACCCACTAGTCTTGTATCTTGAGTCTTACTGTCTTCTCACTAATAGACATTATAATTAAAAATACAGCTTTTTAAAGGACATGTTATCAGCAAGGCAATGCAGTGGTATGATGTCTACTAAAAATAAAAGAAAACAAGAGGGAAAACATGAGACGTGTGAGGAAAAAAGTGTATATACAGGATGAGGGAAAAGAATGATGAGACTTAAAAATGTAATATAGTAATGTCAGAGTAGGGGGGTAAAGGTGCAGGGTGAGAGGGAATGTGAGGGTTGTAGAATAGAGAATGAGGTTCATTGTCAGGCAGTAGAGGGCCCAGATTAGATCACAAACTCTACTGTTTTACGAGTGCAAGACCAAAGAAAGAGACTGAGAACAAGAAAAGGGAGCAGGGTGTATACAGTAGGTGGATGGTGGAAACTAAAAATAAGTTTTGTGCAGAGACCAAAGGGCAAGACAGGAGTTGAGAAAATGGTTAAGGAGGATGCAACCTCGTTTCCTACGATTTACATTTATATGCAGCTATTTTATTTTATTTTTCTGTGTGTGGTTTCTTATTTCATCCAGCACTGAATAATGTAAAACATCTGCTGCTGCTCTAATGAAACAGAAACATATTAGGCATACTCCATAATAAATTTCTCATTTGGGCGTGTTACTTTTATACATATTGAGTTGCAATTGGTTTAATAGGCAACAAAGGAAATTATTACAGCGTAAGTGGGCCTATGGCTGGGCATCGTTCAAAATCTTTCGATCCGGTGCCAATTTCGATATTTCAGTTTTCGATGCCGGTTCCTTAACGATACTTTTTTCGATACCATATGTTTTAAAATCCATTTTAACATCAACAAAAATACATTAAACATAAAACTTTTTATTTTCCACCTTAATTGTGAATCAAAACAGTTATTAATTAAAAGAATTCTGGTAACACTGCTCATAACATTAATAAAACTGGTTGTGCTTTTGGATAGGGATGTGCCAGTCAGATACTCAGTATTGGTATCAATCCAAACTTGGCCAAAATTAACAAAAAAATGGAAACCTTTTTGTCACAACATGAACATATTATGAATAATAAATAAATAAAGAAATTACATTGTGTACAGGCTAATATTGAACTAACTAAAATGCAAAGGAATGTAAACAACAAAGACTTTTTAGGAATTTTATGTTCTAGGAACTGCAAAAATCCCTCCGGTCGGAAAGCGGCTATTGAACTAATGGAGAACTAACTTAAAGGAGAGTTCCGGCCAATTTTTACGTTAATCTTGATCGCTATAAATATGCGTGTACTTTCGATTGAAAAAACCCGACCCGAATCGGTGCAGGCAACACGGAGTAGCTGCAGCTACGTGTACAAGCTTCCACTGAGCTAAAACGGCAGTTGTCGGGGCAAGTTTTAGAGTGCCTTTGTGCCTCTTAACAGACACAAAATGCAATTAATATGTCTTTGCTACATGAACAGGGCCCTTACGTGACAACAAGATAAGTTTTCAACTCAGACATTGTTTAAAATCACCTACCCTGGTCCCTGTCTCGATCCTGCCGGTAGCTGCTAGCTGCTAGCTGCCGTCCGATGACTGTGTTCAGCCATTCTTCTGTGATAATCATCCCGACAACAATCCACGGAGCGGTGGTGGTCTGGCTATTTTTTTTCGGTGCCATAAAAGTATCGATGTTCGGTGCCCAGCCCTAAGTGGGCCCATTTCCTTATTTTTGAAATGGTGTACTGAGTGCAGGTAATATGTATATATTTGTCTGGAGGCTGATGGCTCTGTGGTGAGCTGAAATTATTTTATGGATCTCAAATAAAGTGATATTAAACTTTGATAAGGTTCATGATATCAGCAGCTGAGATGGCTGGCTTTGCACATAGCACCACTGCTCTTTCTGCAAGCACATACCACTGTCCACCACAGCTTCGGAACTACTCCTTGCTTTGGTTGGGGCTGTGAGTTGATTGATAATGTACTGGCTTTAGTGTTGTATGCTCTATGTATGGGTTCAATTTGGCTAAAAATCAATAATGACCAAATTCATCCAAAATTGACCCATAATCCAAAGTGAACTGATATAGATTGGAGATTGTTTTTGCCTAATATTGTTAGCAGCACATGTAACAGATTTCACCGAAATGCGCATTAGAAGTTGTGGTTAACTTCTTCTCTTGTGTTTTTTACACACAGGCACACATTGTACCTTTGACTTGTTTTAATTAGAGAACCAGAATTTTTTTTATTGATTGTTCATCTTTTGTACTGATCATTCAACAATGAATGTCCATCTAAGCCTCAGTGGTGGTCCAACTGTCAGTCAGCAAACATTGTCTATTCACAAAATGAACAGGGCTTTTACTTTGAAACAACAACATCACCACAAAAAAACCTAACCCTGACCCCATTTGCAACTATATGCATGCATGCAGTTGATTGACATAAAAAACAATACATCAAAAAAAGAGTTTTAAGAGCAATATTGACAGCAAATGCTTCACTTGACAGAAGTGACAGAAAAAAAGAGTTGACAGAGTTAACATTTTATTTTGTCTTGAGGAAACAAGTGCAAGAATGAGTGTGTTGTCTACGTTATTTATGCTACTCACATGGTAATGTATTATTAGCGGAGGCAATGAGACTAGCAAGCCAATAATGCCAATATTCAGAAAAAACAAGCCATTTCTACATGCCTATGGAAATTTATAAATTGAAAAAAAATGCAAATATCTCTAAGAACTAATACATAGAACCATTTCTGTATATGTGAGGAAATGTAGAATATTTTAAGAGAGGGTACGCTATGGCTTTGCCTTTTCTGTCACTGTGAGCTGTAGGCTATTATATGGCCAAAGAGACATCAGTCTGTTAGAAATGTGACATGAAATTACCCACAATCCCTTTCTGCCCTCCCATCAACTTGTCAGTTTCACACCCCCCCAGAGTTGCAGGGTAATTTAGGTGGGGATTTTGTGTGTGTGTGTGTGTGTGTGTGTGTGTGTGTGTGTGTGAGAATGTGAATGAGAAAGAGATAAGTCGTATACTCAGGTTGAAAGATTGACAATGAATGCAATGGAACTTTCTTTCTGAAGATAAAGACAGATTGGTGGAGTCCAACAGCACAAACTTCTTGCTGTTACTTCTTCATTTGCAAAGTCATTACAGACTAGTCTTAGTGCAAGTGATTTGACAATGAAGGTAAACTCCTCAAGTGCCTCATTAACTACTATATGGATTTCACCAACATTCCTCACTTAATATGACAGCTTTTTAACAATAAATGACAACTTGTGGTATAATATTAGCCTGCTTTGAAAGACTAATTTGCCTTGGAATATTGCCTCAAGGCTCTGCAATCAAATTTGGGCTTACCAACCAGACACTGAAGCCTCTAAGGCTCTGCCAAAGGCCCTTACTAATGTCTTTCGGGACTTGATCGTACTAATAAATTCCTGAAGTAAGTTTTGAACACCTGGCTTAGTCCCTAGACTAAAGACAGGCCTCATCTACTTTCCATCTGTTTGGCTGTGGTGGGTTCCAGATGTGCTGACTAGGAACAGTAACGAAGGCAAGGTAGAGAGAGCAGACAAATACATAGTGCTATACAAGCTAAACCTTTTCATAGCTACTGTATATTTAGAAAAGAAAAAAATAACATTTTGAGTTTGAAGTTTTAGTTCATAGTTATTTATACTTATTCATACATGGGCAGTGGCCCATGTAGTTCATGTTGAACACAAAATCTCTTCCTAATATACATTCTACCATCACTTCACAGAACTGATATAGAGATAGGCAAACCAATCTTCTCTGATAGGCCTGCATTCATTATCTGTTGTCACTTGTGATTTATGAGTCTGGCGGTCCGGGGTACTGGCAACCATATGTCTGCTCCTCCCTGCACACACAGGACCCGTTCTAGTAATGATGTACGGATTTATCATCCAAAGACACAAAAAACACACCAAATTAACTTTTAATGGTATTGACAGCACCAGAGTTTTTCCTCTTTTCAACTCCCAGCTCTTCTAAACAAACAGAACGACTTTGATTTGGGTAAAGAAAAAGCTCTGTTAAACAATTTTGGTTTCCAGTGGGTGTTGTTGCTAAACAGGGACAAAAATACCCTATTCCAATTGTCAATCAGTCAGCTTGATGTCCATTAGCTGGTGGCTAATCTAAATTTGCTTTCCATTGTGTTGAGTGAGTCATTATCTGGTTAGCGCCCTAATACCATGTAAATGATAAGATGTACATCATCAGCTTTCAGCACATTGAATACCCCAGCTATTTGTAATACATTTGCATAAAACATACCAATGCTACCTTTTAAATGCTTATCTTGATGGTCTGGTCAGTTGAGAGTCCTTTTCTTAAATAATTAGAGAAGACTAATTAAGCTGTGTGTGTGTGTGTGTGTGTGTGTGTGTGTGTGTGTGTGTGTGTGTGTGTGTGTGTGTGTGTGTGTGTGTGTGTGTGTGTGTGTGTGTGTGTGTGTGTGTGTGTGCGTGCGTGCTGCTCTGTAGTAAATGTTATCTGTTCTGGCAGGGAGTCCATGTCAAATGGTGTGAGGGTGACGAAGCGGGTAAGGGTCACGCTCTATCCCTTGTCAACCCACTTCAGGTCTTCCTCCATCCCCCAGTGGCCTGCTGGGTCTCTGTGATCATGTACATCAAATGGGATCAGGGCAGCCATGTTGGATTTGTCTTCCTGTGGAAGGGTTAGAGTTAGGGGTTAGCAGCTCCTTGTGGGATTAGTAATTGGACAAGGACATTCAGGAACATGGTTTTGTGAGAGCTGTCATCTCACAGTTTTTTTTTCAAAGAAGTGTACACCGAAATGAAGTTGATTGTATTCCAAAAATAAAGAGTAATGATCTTGCTGTCCTTGTACAAACTGTAGTACTATCATATTGTAATGATACAACAACAAAAGTTAGGGAAGATGTGAGCGAAGTATAAATACCATGACAAATCTCTGTGCATGTACTGTATGAACAAACGTAATCATTCTGGTTTGTATTCGTATTGCTAGAGCATAATTTATCTTTATACAGGAGCGATTCGATTCTCAGCCAAAGGATAGTGTTTTATAAATAAATAAAAGGTAAAGGTCCAATATGTAATATATTTACTAAATCAATGTTATGTAATAAATCCAAAAATTACCCCAATGCGTCATCAGATATTAAGGAAACATGCTAAGTTGAAATGCTATCTTTTCTGACAACAATGCTAATGCCAGTATTTGCTCCTTTTGAAATTGGCATGTGTGTTGTTATCAACTGCCCAGTTTGACAGCCAGGCCGGGTTGCCAGAAATACCTGTAAAAACATAAACCCAGCACGCTACAGCTGTAACGTTAGTACAGCCATGAAAGCAGAAAACAAACTAACAGGATCAACGGAGATAGATTCTACCTGACCTAAAAAGAACGGCATGTTTCTAACAGTTGCGTGACCAGAGATGTAACAAACCCCGAGTAAATATTAGAGATGTATTTGAAAGATGGAGACAGCTTAGAGCCCAAAAGGAGCCTGTCGCGATAGTCAATAAATAAATTAATTGCATGATAAAAAAAATTAGCTCGATAATAGTGTGTCAGAGTTGCGCCAGTGTTTTTGTGTGTGTGTGTGTGTGTGTGTGTGTGTGTGTCGGCTCGCCCCCGCGAAGCTCCGACTTGCAGACCACAGAGGAGCAAAAGAAAGTAGCTGCACCTTCGCCAAAATGAAGACTGAAAAACAGAACTATTTTGGTACACACATTTACTCGCCATGTGGCAGATAGCCACATAGATATAGATATAATTTATTAATTATATATTATTTAAATTTAATATTTAGTGTTTAATAAATAATTGTTAAATGTAGTACAGAGTCTGTATTCTATCGCACAAACACTCGAGGAATTCTGCAAACATTTGACAGCCAGTACGAATTGCCTGGGAGAACATACTTGTCACAAACAGCAATTCCACAACTGTACAACAGCGTGAAAGACGACATACTAAAGGAGATCAAAGACATATTGTGGATATTTAACATGTCTTCCAGTTCCAGTGTTAAATATTCTTTACAAATAAAAGTGTATTGATCTTTGAAAAGGTGTACCTGCATTTTTACGCCATTATCATCATATTAGATGAAAATGGTCTCGGAACGACAATATTATCTTTCATCGCAATAATTTCTTGGACAATTTATTGTCCAGCAAAATTTATTATTGTGACAGGCCTAACGCCGAGTTGGCTAATTACCTCCTGAACAGGTAAGCATTAGCTTCAGGCTAATTCATCACTGCTACAAGGGACGGGCATTTAATGTAATTTCAACATTGGTGTACTCACATTGAATTATATAGCTAGAGTACCCGAGTTGGTTACTCACAAACACAATTGGGACACAGCCAGTAAAGTGATCCTGACTTAAGGTGACCAGATTTCTGAGACAAAATCTGGGGACATTTTCAGCTCAGAAGCGTAAATACCTCCAAAACAGGTACGGTTTTTATCTTTGTAAAACTTAAAACGGGGACACTGCCCCAGGGGCATCACTAGACCTAGAGCTGCACTGGGGCACAAGCCCCCCTAGGGTGATCCATGGGCAAGCTCCACTGTAAGAATATTTTGTCTATTTTAACGTTTAAATGCATCAATCTGGTGCACTTTGAAAAAAATTAGGTTAGACTAGATTCTTATTTGTGATAAGAAATATTTGTGCTGTAGCCTGAACTGTTTTGCACTTCAGAATTTTAACCATGCACACACAGGTGGAATAGTTTTTTCTTCATATTTTTGCATTAATGTCACTAGGAAGCATACCAGTAGAAATATATTCATATTTTTAAGTGGGATATATATAAGTAAGTGGGATTGTCTGGAATCTGGCAATATAATAACCATTATGGTGGGATACAGTGGCTAAGCAATTTACAAAAATGTCTGAATACATTATAATTTTGGCCCAAAGTTGGAGACCATGTAGAAATTTTGTTGCAATTTCAAAACCGGATTACCCGGGAACCGCTTGTTGTACCGATGCATATGTTGAGTGAAGAGTTTGTGAGATGTTTCACAGAGAGTAATGGTGTGCAGAGATTTATGCAGAATGCAAATATGATAACATTTCATATAAGTTCAATGCTAATTTTCTTGCAAACCATTTGTCACAGCAACTGCCGCTAATATCATTGGAAAGGTTAGATTCTGGTTGAGGTGGTGGTGCCAGACTCACGCCTTTGGCTGAGTCTCTATCTGTCAGAGGGAGAGCAGGAGTGCAGTTGTGAAGAAGTTGGTAATAATTTCATGGCGCAGATTAACACTTTTGCATGCACTATATCCGTGTCACATTCTCATTAGGGTCTGACCCTAGAATCTCCCCTGCTGCTACTTCATTAGGGCTGAAACGATTCCTCGAATAACTTGAATAATTTGATTACAAAAAATCCTCGAAGCAAAACTCTTTGCCTCGAAGCTTCGTTAAATCAATGTAATTAAGGTTGTACGGCTCACTGTGTTTCCGCACGGAGGATAATTACTAGCGCACACAACAGGTTGACGCTTCTGTGGACACAAGACCGTTTATATGCTGTCTATGCACGAGACTGACGGCCCAGATTACAAATGAACGAAGACGAAAATAGCGAGGGTCTAGAAGAGACAGGCGAGAGAAAACGACAGAAAGTTTGGGATCATTTTAAGCTGCAAACATGCTACTACATTATCTTTGTAGAAAACATCTAGTCTACTCATCCATTCCACGGAGCGAACCCGACACAAGGTAGCTAACTACCGTCTGCTGCTATCGTCCACCGCACTGTTTCACACAACTAGCTAGCCTACAGCATGCTACTCTGCAAATAGCGAAGTTTTACCAACAAGCTAAAACAATAGCTGTCGGTTTGTAGTCTAACTGTTTATTAGTTTGCTACTAATCTTTGGAAACTTAGCTGCTGCCGGAGACAAAACGGCTCCTCCCCCCAGTATGGCCACTTAGTATGTACGTGAATGACGTCATCATGCCGGTGATGTCTGCATTCTTTATTCTTTCTCCTCACTGTGTATTAGCCTTCTTAAAATGTGTCCCCCAGAACAGTGTAGTTGAATAGCCCTGCTGTAAGCTTTGTACAGTCACATTTACCTGGGCTTAGTGAACAGCTCTTTTGCATATCCAGTGCAAAGAGCCAGAGGCAAGAAGGGAAAGGGCGTGAAAAATATTAACATTTGGGCCACCAAAAATGTACTTGGAATTTGGCAATAAAAAATGTTGCTTTTTCAAAAAAAAAGTTTCCTTTTTTTTATTACACAGCAATAATACATATTTACTATGGCTGTTTACTAAGTATTTCTTACTAAGTATTTCTTAACCAATTACTCGATTAATCGATGGAATAATCGGTAGAATACTCGATTACTAAAATAATCGATAGCTGCAGCCCTATACTTCATACTTGTACTCCACTACACCTCAGAGGGAAATGTTGTAATGTTTACTGCACTACATTTATCTGACAGCTTTGCTTATTGCTTCACGCTGGGCTTGTTTCTGCAACAGCTCATTGAGTATCGGATACAATTAAAACTATTGAGGAAATATTTCCTTTGACATTGGTCCAGTATTAAACAAGATCGCTGCAGTCGGCAACGGCGAAACAAGCTACAATGTAAGTTAATAGGACAATTGTCCAGCTTGTATTTACGTTCATAAAAGTGCTCGTTTTGCCACTGACAGGCTCAGATTAATATTCTAACATTATGGAAAGGATTTCTAAGGAGGTCGACCTTTCTGTTAAAGAGTAAGATCCTTTTTTTAAAAATAAAAAAGTCAGCGAAATTGCGTTCGCTAAACCCACCAGACTCCATGTAAATAAACAGTAATTTTAGCATCGTAAAATGGGCATTCTAAAACATCTCTGAGCTCTGAGCAGTGTTTGCTCTGGCTGTCTTGAGCCTGCGTGTGTAGGGTGCACGACTATACTTTTGGTCAATGTTTTCTTTTTTTCATTCCAATTTCGGGTCAGTCACAATGAAAACCGGGGACATTTCCGGGGACAGCTCCAGCTGGGGACGGGTCACCGAAACCGGGGACGTCTGGTCACCCTATCCTGACTGGTCCTGGCTAACGCCGCCATGCTAACCCTGCTAACTGCTAACGTTACTGGAGGGCCAGGCAAGCGGGCCACGGCTGTTAACAATGTGTAGCCTGTTCAGCACCATAGCCGACAGTTATTTTAAGCCAAGAGAGGGGGGGCTCTAAATCGGGAAGAGAGGACCGTGAGTTTGCAGCGTGTTTAGCAATTGTTGCCGTAATTCTAAGCCAATAAAGTGTGTTCAGTCGGGTGGAGAGGACGGCAAGATACTGTTATTTTTAGCGGTTCCTACTGTAATGTTAATTCTAAGCCGAGGAAGTGTGTCTGTCTGTCGGGTAGAGAGCTCCGCTTGAGCGTTGGCTTTTATGACTGTCAATATAGCCAGCATCTAATGTTAGCTACGCCGTTGTGCTGTGAAGTAATGTCTGGCTATGTGAGACAAGCGTCTAGCAACATTGTTGTGGATGCTGCGGTCTCAGCCTGGCAACCTCCGTGAACTTTGAGTCTGGGGAGGAGGGGGCAGGGGAGACGACTCTCTCCAGTATTTTGAATTTGTACTGCAGTAACTATTTCAAACACTAGCTGTCAGTATTACATATTGCACCTTTAATGTTAAAAGATTTAGAGTAAACCACTAATACATATCACATGGCAGCCTTTTCCCTGAAGACTCACGCTGAAATGATGGACGTGTCTTTCATTGGATCATTTAGTGCTCATTGATCTCATGATTACCATGTTAACTGAGCTGTCAGCTTTGGCATCTGGCATCACTGATTCAGGCAGGGGGAAAGAAACTAGGGAGGCAGGCCCACTTATCATGCATGGCCACACAATCTCTATTGTCTTCCTCTGTAGGCTAGCTGGCTTAATTACTCACTAAAAACATCTTTCACAAAGTAATGTATATCTGTCCAGTCTTGTTTAGTTTAAGCAGGATTACCATTGATTCATTAGTTGATCAGGAGACAATTTACAAAAATGAACTGTAAGAAAAAAGCATTAGACATGATTTGAAGAGCATACTGATTGTTTTGTAAAACATCCCTATTCTCCACCCGAATCAAATGAAGTGAGAAACTGTTCTGAATGTGACCACCAACAAAAGTTTAATTATACTATTTTAGGCACTCTAAGGCTCACATTTATTATGCTGTAAATCTGCAGCGCAACACAGAGAAAAAAGCTCCTGATCCTTCTTGCTCACGCACAAGGAGCTTGCATCATAAATCACTTATGCAAAAATATTTTCAGGGGTCCCAATTTTTAATAATATACTAATCAAAAGCCTTTTAGTTTGATTAGAACACAAACAAACAATGCAGGTACAATATTGATAAAACAAATCATAACTTAAACCCATTCAATTTAAGGAATTATATTTGGATTTTGCGGCAAACTAACTTGATTTTCGCCCCCAATAATACATAACATTATAAAGCCATCAAAATGTTTGCTGTCATGGGCAGCAAGAAGAAGTTTGTAGTTAAAGGTCCCATGGCATGAAAACTTCACTTTATGAGGTTTTTTAACATTAATGTGAGTTCCCCTAGCCTGCCTATGGTCCCCCAGTGGCTAGAAATGGTGATAGGTGTAAACCAAGCTATGGGTATCCTGCTCTGCCTTTGAGAAAATGAAAGCTCAGATGGGCCGATCTGGAATCTCCTCCTTATGATTCATAAGGAGCAAGGTTACATCATGGCTTAAAAACAAGCAAAGCATGGCAGTTGGTCAAGGCCACACCCCCACCCTCCACCTTGCCCCCCCCTCTCTCCTCATCAATAGCATTTAAAGCTACAGACACAGAAATGGCACATCCTAAGTAAAGCTCAGTGTGGAACTGGCTCTAGTGGCTGTAATTCTGCACCAAGGCAAGAATTTCGGGAAAGAGACTTCAGATACAGTATTAGGGGACCACTAAAGCCTATATAAAAGCATCCAAAAGCAGCATGTCATAGGACCTTTAATGGGCCAAAACGTACAAAACCACTGTTTTGGTTCTTTAATAATGCCTAATTTGTCTTTGTAAAAACAGGGGCTATTAAACCTTTGTTTAGAATTCAATAGATCAGCTTTTTGTTGGGAACTAATAATGTTCACAAATATAGATTTATTTATGTATACTAGATTATAGTCAATTAGTGATTATAGTTTTCAGCTAACAATCAGTGACAGATCTTAACTAACCAAAAATAAGTCGTACAGCTGTTTCCTTCAACATCAATGTGACTGTGAAGATATTTGCTTAATTTCCAATGTGAGAAATGAGATATAGAAGGAGATTAAACTACAGAGCCCAGACAGGACGGTGGGCACAGACCCAGAACAGAGCCCCAGGTAACAGATGGAATTTATTGATTTGGGATATATCTCTATTAGCCAAGTCCATGGTCACTGAACCAAGTGTCCACCTGTGAAGGGTTGTCAGTCTGTGCTGAGCATGATAAATGATGTTCTATCTATATAGACCTGCAGAACTTGATACATTGTAGTAACATTCAGTATACATAAAGATATTCAATATTTTGATCAGGGATTGTACACAACACACCCTTACACCTATATGTTACACTCTTGTTATTCGCTATGGCTCAACAGCTTTGTATCCCCCTCCCTTGTTCTTATCAGAATCTGTCCCGCTGACATTGATCAATGGCAGTGCCAACGTGAATGATTGAGAGAACAACTGAGGTATTGACAGCAAGAAAGGATTTTACAGAAAGCCAGTCAGTACAGTCACACAGTGAATAGCTGTGGTGGGGGCTTGTCAAAGCAAATGACTTACTTCATCCATTTCTCATTTTCTCTCACCCACCACTCTTCCTTTCTCTGTGATGAACAGTAATGTGCTGAAATTGAGTGCAGTGATTCAGTATCATAAATGGAGAAAGGCATTGCAACCACCAACAATCATCTATATTGCATGCAGATGTGTCTTGAAATTAAACATCTCTTTGCAGTCCAGCAACAGTGAACAACACTCTGGTGCAATTACTTCAAATAACTTCAGACATACATGTAATGAGAGTATGAGCAATATTTTCATGAAAAAGATTAGGCTTGTGAAAACTCACACACAAGATTTACAGATGTTGTCTTTTGGCTATACATTTATCAGCCAGCGCTTTTTTTAAATCTAGCTAAGCAAACCATCCAATCACTGATACATGAAGTTCAGATACAACTACACTTCATCCACAATATATTTTTAAGATCAATTTCTGGCATTAGAGGAAATCTGGAAGAGACTGACAAAGTTGATTGAAAACTAGACCATTGAAGAAACTGTTAAGTTGACTACTATTACATTTTTATTTGGATAAGACGACTATTCACAATCTGACAAACACAGGATATGTATATACAGTAGGATAAATAACATTTTAAAGCAATGACAAAAACAAAATCAAACATAAGAAAATGACAGTAATTTCCATTTTTTCATGTTGTGTTTGTTTTGGTGCTAGAAACTCAGACACCTGTTATACAGTATGCCTATGCTAACTAGATCACTGATGTAAAATGTCCAAAAAGATAAGATAAGATGAATATGAATAGGCATTGTGTGAGAATTGCACCTGTTTTGCATTTGATCAGACAAGGATTGTGGAATAATATACCTGTACAAAAAGTATAATAATAATAATACGTGAAATCTCAGTAAGGTTCTTGATAAAAAGGAAATAAAGTGCACCCTGAGTAAAGGCAAAAGCCCACCAATGGATTAGGAAATTAATTAGGTGCATACGTTATGTGTTAAAGCAATAAACAATTTTCAGATTGTATTCACACAGTCTACATGAGAAATATCAAGTCTGCATATATCAGCCCAGTCATTGTTATGGTTCCCCAGGGACAAAGGCTGGGTATTATTGAATATCAGTAGGGCACTGCCACTAGCTGCTTTAGGAATGACTCAGACTGCAAATAATGCATTAAAGTTCAGTTCTCCCTGATCAACACTTGGGCTCATTAATGGTATTCCATAAGTAATGGCTGGATTTCCACAGACCAGTATATCAGATGTTGGCTGCTTGGATAATCCCCCCTACTGGCTCTGGTGAATGTTTTGACGGCTCCTTCTCTGTGACTCTGTACTTGAGTTACTGCTTTCAAATCCTTATAATTTAACACAGAATGCTTGCAAGTTTATGATGAAAAACTGCAAGAAATTTGATTGAGGTATCTTATTACTTAAAATTACTTTACTCACAACATTTTCACCAGACGTTTTGAAGGTTGCTACTACCACATGGGCTCAGCTTGGACCACATTGATACAATTAAGTTGCTGCTTGGCAGTTCAACAACCTCACTGTATCTATTTTTTCCATAAAATGGCTTCTGCAAGAGAGCATTTTTCTTGACTGCTACAGTGAAGGTGAAGTGTGGAGAATGGTCAGCATTTTCCAACGATCAAAACCGGTTGGAAAAAGCTGCTGTCAGTGTCTACACAGAATTCATATCTATCAAGTCTTGTATGCGGTGTGTCTGAAGAAACACATGCCATATTCTGGCATGGCAAACACATAAAAAATGCTTTTCAGCCTCACACAGTCAGTCTATGTCTTGCAATCTCAGATGTATTTATTATTCAACAATGTTATACTGCATCCATCCATCCATCGTCGTCCGCATGCTGCAGCCTCTCAGATTTATTGATATAGCTTTTACTGTATTTTTAACTGTCTGACATTACTCATGCTTAGTCATATTTAACAGAATGCCTCATAGTCTGATGTTATTGAACAGCATAGATAAACCTCCCTCCTGTCCTCCGACAAGATGGGCTGCTGGTGCAAGCTACATACATAAACAAACATACTGTACATGGTAGAATAAGCCTGTAAATTTTGAGCTTTTTGGTCAAGCCACATCTCTTGACTAATCTTTCTACAGGCAGTACCTGCCAGGGTGTTTGGAGTTTTGCCCGGGAGCAAAGTCAAGAGCAATGACTTCATTGCTGGATTTTTCTTAAGCACACAATGAGCCTCCACCATGCAAATTGTATGGCTGGACTTGAAATATATTAAGTAAATTGACCAAGGGTGCCCAGACTAACGTGATGAATATAAATAATTTGTGTCCCTTTGTATGTGACTCGCGGGACTGTGCAGGTAAAAAAGCTTTACCTCTCTATGATGAATAAATGCCCAATGCAGACTGGTTTAGCTAATAGAAGTGCATGGACGATGGATGGTAAACGTTTCAAAGGGTGGAGTTCATCGTTTAAAATCATTAGAAGGCAAGTTGTATGTTTTATATGTTGTTAAAAAAAAATAATTGTTAATCACAAAAAAGAGTAAATATAGCCACAGAATATAAATAAGTATATTATGTAGAGTGATATACTACTGTACACAGTTTTGAGTTGTGTTGTCTACTTGCACTCTGTACTATACTACTATGGGATTTTTAATTCTGATAAGGGTTTCTGTTACACAATTGTATGTTAATATTGGTATCCATGATATTGGTAAATATGAGATGTGGTGGAGCACCACCTGTTCAGGAGATTGATTCGGTAACACAGGTACATGATGTATCACCCACGTCACCATGTTCAGTTCAGGAGTAACTAATGAGGTGTTTTTGCATAACTCATAGTTCATAAGCAAATGTAACAAGGATCCAGTACCTTATTGCAAATATATGTTGCACCCACTCAGCTTGCTTGAGTCTCTCTAATAGGTATGTGGTTATTGCTTTTGCTGTCTGAGTGTAACTATACTACATGGTTATGTGGCTGAATTATGCAGAATTTGATTGGCAGCAATGTATTTTTTACCAGAATAAAATGTGTCTGCACTGCACAAGTGATTCTTTTTTTCAATTATGTGCAAGCATGACATGGGAGCAGGCTATGACTTTATAGATAGAGAAGTTGACCTAAGTATAGTTATCACACATTCTTATGATGAAATGGACCCATTCTTTTCCCAAGTGATTTTAATGCCCAGTAGAGGCCTGACTCAGGTTAATGTAACAATCAGTGAATCAGCCTACAGTCTATAGCATCATCCTGGTTGCCTGTACAGCTCAGGTGGATCTTTTCTAACATTCTACACCTGTGTGTCACGGCAGCTGTCTAAAGTGCAGATCCAGAGGCCACCAGGGATACAGGCGCTGTCCAGGGTACTTGCTGTCTTTGATACACTGACGGGCATTATTCCCACGGCTAACAATGATGATACAAATTTCACAGCTTCTTAGATTTGCCATTTCAGACATTCTGTAGATGCACAGCTCTGGTATTTTGTTTTGATCTTGGCTGGTGTCTCTCAGCTGATATTGGGCTGTGGCACTGTCATGAACTTGTAGTGGCATAGCATGTATGGAAAATCAATATTGCCTGTTATAAGACACTAAATATAATGGGTCTAATTAGTTTTAATATAAGCCCACCTGTCTCCCACCCTTGCTCTTGCTGCATTGGTATCCTTCTCTAACCTGACCCATCCTTTTGATTAATATCCCCAACTTGACTGAAGCCGTTTTAATGGCTGAAATTATGAAGTTATTATATCTTTAATCTCAATTCAGCAGGTCAAACTATGTTGTTGGTTTCTAATATTGTATATACAATAAATGCAAATTGACAAGGAATGCAAGGATCCGGGGAAATCGGTGTAGGTGATTGTCAGATCCTGGAAATCATGTTGACTACAAATACTTTATAACATCAATCACTGGCAATAACCCAGTGGAATAAATAAAACATTACATGGGCATCCATTAAGTGACAAACCCCTGCACTCATTCACATACAGTACTGTACACACAGACATACTATTCCTCAAACCAGTAAGAACAAAGCATGTTACTCATTTCATATTCAGATTTTATGTTAATATTTTTAAACATTTTAAAAATCCACAATGATTTGCTTCCGCTAACATGTGCATTGTTCGATCTACCCACCCATCTCCACTGACACCCTCATAAAGTGCTGTGTTCTGAAGGGACTCACTGAAAGGTAATTAAAATATGACTTGTGCTTGAGAAGTAAAGTATTTCCTCCTCTCTAATCCACTAATTATCTTAAATCAGGGACATGATATAGCAAAACACTATCTTAAAAAAGCAATATATCCTTAACAGAAATCGAGGCAGACATTCACAATTAACAACAAACACTATTCCAATAATCGTCTTAGGTATGCATTAAAATGGTCTGGCAGGGATGTTGTTTTTGTTATTTGGGAGATGGGTCGGAATAGCATCTGTCGTATAAATAAATAAAGATGAAATGCTATCAAGCCCTCTGAGAGAGATGGGGCGGAGCTGTATTCTTCAATGTCTGGGAGCTGAATACCTCTCTGACAGAGGGAGAGAGGCATTGTTGTTATTTTGGTTTTAAGAATTGATTTGTTGCTTTGGCAAGGAGTGTTATTTTCATGCAGCATTAAGAGCTCTTTCCAAAAGAAGAAAGGAATTTTTTTTTCCTTCTAAAAAAAGCTAACACCTATCACAGTAGGATTAATTGCTTGGAACATCTATGCTGTCAGCCAGAGGAACTCTCTCCAGATACTTGGGGCTCAACCAGATTTCAAAAGCCACTCAGCTGAAATGGGTCATTTACTTACATTAGATTTAAGTAGAAAGAAGTTAATTTGCTTGCCACAGCTTATTTCACCTTCTGGCACCTCTCACACTGACTATACAGTATTTTTTTTTTTTCACACATTGTCACGAATCATTGTAGTTTAAAGGAGTCCAGTCCAGTAAAGCTTTCCATAACTGTATGACTTCATTATTAGGACACTCAATGTCTCATGTCTCTGGATAAGAGATGGATGATCGGAGTTGTCCAAACTTCTGAATGAAGTCTGCCTGAGCCTGGACTAAAGCCTCCTCATCTATGTACACTGCCGGCCTTCTGGCTGCAACAAAGTACTGCACCTTCCTCAGGCTCCAGCCAAGGACGTACATAAGCAGGCCACACACAGCTGCTGTCGACCTGCCTACTCCAGCGTTACAGTGAACATAGACAGTGTGACCATTCTCCAAGAGACCATGAAGCAAGAATACAGCTTGGGGAAGCATCCGGATCC
This sequence comes from Sander lucioperca, assembly GCF_008315115.2. Lineage (NCBI taxonomy): Eukaryota > Metazoa > Chordata > Actinopteri > Perciformes > Percidae > Sander > Sander lucioperca. The sequence goes on from NC_050191.1 coordinate 15,740,486, forward strand.
GACCTGCAGATGAAGACAATAACACACAATACACTTAAAGGAGAAGGCTTGCGATATTCTATATTTTTCTTATCTCAATAAATTCCATTAAAAGACAAAAACCAACAATGCATTTGTTCATCTCAAGATTTTGCGTACGCTTATTTGTGTACTCAATAAGTGGCGTATGTATGACACGCCAATTCATATGCCATTTTGGCATGTTATCAAGACGCATAATCGCTTTTTAGCGTGTTTATCAACGCTGTTTGGCCTCTATTGTCTTACATTATCTTGTGATTGCGTGTCAATTTATGCTGTAGCGAGTAGTATGAAAGGCCGAAAATCCATGTAGGGAGGTTGGTTGGGGTGGTGGATGGGTCAAACAACACCGGACTTTCACCCAGGAGACCGGGGATCGTTTCCCGCGTGTCACGTTTCCTAAACCCAACCGTGGCTTTCTTCTTTTCCTAAACCCAACCCCGTTATTGTTTTCCTAAACCCAACCGTCCCGTTCTTCTTTTCCTAAACCCAACCCCGTTATTGTTTTCCTAAACCCAACCGTCCGAAAAGCGATTATGTGTCTTGATAACACGCCAAAATGGCATATGATTTGGTGTGTCATACATACGCCACTTATTAAGATCAGTCTGCAACCCGTCCGCTGTATACGGCATAGACATACGTGCCGATAGCTCAAAATGCAACGTGCTGTACACGGCGTGCTGTATACGGCGTAGACATACACGTGGATAGCTGAAAATGCGTACAGATAATACGCCACTTTGCTTTAGAAAGTGGCGTGTATGTTTATGCAAAGTCATGATGTCACGTTGTCCAGGCCCATTAATTCCTACTGAAAACAGCTCACAAGTGTATTTTTTTTAAAGGCTCAGTTATTAACTAGGCACTGTAGTAACAAACATTACTCAAACAGAAATAATTAGTGTATATGTTGGGAACTATTTTTTAGCTGTGGATTAATACAAATTTGTGTTCTAGTGAGTATTTACTGAACAAGAAAGGAGTATCTGGGTTTGACTTAGGATAAAGAAACATGCCACTTAATGCAATGGTGTGGCTCATTGATGTGTTTAATAATTTTTGGTCAACAATGGAGGTCTATGGCACAGAGGAAAAAAGATCAAATCAGGCTTTGGATAGTCTCGCTTTACCAGACCATCCTCCACAGCGTTGCAAAGGAGGGTCTGGCTAGTCCACACAGCATTCCAGGATGGGAGAAAAACGTGCTGGGATTTATTGCCATGTCTTTAAACCAATCACAATCGTCATGCTAAGCACCGGCAGCAGGCCCTGTGTCGCTGCAAAATAGCCTCAGGAAGGAACTTGTTTTGGCAGAACGTGTACGTTCAAAGGTTGTTTTAGTCGTGCAACAGAAAATCTCAGATTGGACAGATAGTCTAGCTAAGTCTCGATTTACCCTGCAGAGATCTGAGGAGCAGTTAACCATAGTCCTCATAAATCAACCAGAGTTTAAAATTCCAACACAAAGAAAGCGGAAGGAGAAAAGAGTGAAATTCGGCGGAATTTCCAGCGGCAACAGAGCAATCCAGGATGTGGAACGTCGTGGATATAGACTAGTCTTTGGATACACAGACAATGTTTATTAGTTGGATAAATTAATTTTTTTATGGAATTGGTTTAATGAAATAAGAAAATTAGAATATCATATTTATGATTTAACATACTGTATGAACTCGGTTACCACTTTGCATCACCTTTGGAAGAGAAACATAAATATATGTGGCATGTCGTTTGCCTGAAGGCACCCCATGCATACTTAAAATGTACATTTATCACAATCCTTGGGCAGGTTGCTGGATTCTAGAGCAAAATAATAAGTAATAAATCACAAGTATCGACAGGTACACATGTAGTAGAGTCTCTATCTCGGGTAATTTTGTTTGCACTTTGGTTTACCAAAGGAATTATTTATTTGCTTTAATTCACTGTGGAAGCATAAATAGCACTTCTTTTGTGACTGACATAATATACCATAGATACTGTATGATAAATTATTAACATTCTGGTTAAAGGAAACCTTGGAAGGTGATTAGTGGTCATAGTTGGCTATAATTCTATTAATCACAGACTTCTTGCTGATCTTTTTACCTTTAGATATTTGAATGGAACCTTCAGTTAGCTTTTCTTTTCTTTATTGAGTAAGTTTAAGGCTTTTCAGCTGTAGGATCCAGACTCATGACTGCAATATATTGTATATCCACTGCCAAGTGGCTATGAGGGAGATGTTGAGTCCCAAACAGCTACAAGCTGCGTCTGTCCCCTCACTCTGACTTGATCAAATACTATTATTACCTCCATCAAGGAGGTTATGTTTTCGGCTTGGTATGTCTGTCTTGTTGTTACGTTGTTTGTCAGCGAAAAAAACTACTTGCACGATTATCATGACACTTAGTGGAAAGGGTGTAGCATCCGTCAAGGAAGAACCCATTACATTTTGGAGCAGATCCAAATCATGGGACAGATACACAAATCATTTTTCACTTTCGTTAACACTACAAGATAGGGCATTTATGCTGCCTTCATGTGGTGTCGGAATAATCTGAAAAATGAGTTCCCAACCATATTTCATGGGTCACTTGATCCGTTTCCTTTGCTCTTTGTTGTCGCGCAAATACTGAAAACAGCTATCAACGTGTTGTTTAAAGCAATAAAATACGACACATTTTCTTTGTCGCATCCATGTTGTTTCAACATTACGACTTAAAGCTTACGAACACAGCAAAGTCTGAAGAATGATTTTCTGAGAAACTCGAAATGGGACCAATCGAGGAGCATGTGAATGCACCACTGGCCTTGTCGCCAGTCTGCGCTCTCAGAGCGCCAATCTAGTTATTACTGTATTTATTCTTATATGTCCACAGAATTCTCCTTACCATCAGTGCTCATGTCAGGTGTGGGTATCCACACATACACAAGGCCACAGTCTTTGTACAAATGCATCATGGTCTCCGGGGTCATGGCTTCCCTAGGGTTGCGCCTGCAGCCATTGGAGTTGTTCACCACATCCCACTCTGTCTGGAAGTTCATCACTGCAGTAATCCCCAATTCATGCTTCATCTTTATAGTCACATGTTCCACCTGTCGAGGGCAGCTGCCCAGCCAAATACGTGGCAGCACCCTGGGGGCAATAAACAGGGACGCATTAATCATTACTGTGTATGCAAGTCAATATTGAATGATATACATGCTGAACTTGTGAGGTTCATGAAATGACTGACTAACCACTAAGCAATTATGAACAGATAAATGATGTACAGGTGAATATTATCAGATAACACAGGATCAGAATGGATCTGCTTTTCAAGAGCAGTGTTTAAATGAAGTAACAAAGGATGAAAAGTAAAGATACAGAATAAATGATAACATTGTTAAATGGGTTTGAAGAGAGCATCAGACACTGAAAGAAAAAAAACAAATGTGTAGAGAGAGAGAGACTGCATGTTGAATGCAAGTTACTAAAATGGAAAATATTTCATCTCACTGTTTCTTTCTCCTATCTTCCTCCCTCTTTCCCTCATAGCAGTGATGTTTTATTGACCTCTTGTCCTTCCTCCTCCTGACCACTATGGTCTGAGGCAGGCTCCATTTAGTGCTCATTAGCATGCATTAAGTCAACAACCAGAGGAGGTGAAATGTAAAAGGAAGGAAGGACACCGTCAATCCGTGATGTCCTAGAGTCACACTGCAGTGAAAGTCCCTGGTCTTGACTTGCTGTTATCAGATGACCTCTCCTTTTAAAAAAAGCAGCTTTGATGTAGGTGAAACTGTCCTTTTTTGCTACTAAAGAATTATACACGTGTTTGTTCTTACTATCACACACTATCAATATATAACAATTGGACTAAAAAAACTGAAAAACTGTTGTAAAAGTTGTGTCAAAACAAATTTCATATTATTCATCCGGTAAGACAGTTACTACTTATCTTTTATGGTAAAATGAAAATATGGGAATTCTTGGAAGATTCTGGTAGTTCCACTAGTTACGTTTTCACTTAACCTTACAATGTAGGAATAACAAAGTATGTGTTATTTGTCCCAACAGTTCAATTGTTCCAAGTTGATTTTTATAAATTGACTCTTGTTCAGTTCAACAGTTATAAAAACTCGTAACAAAAATCTCTATATATCCTTAAGGCCTCCTCTCCCCTGAATACCAGCATGAGAGACGAGGCACCGGCTACACAGCGAGTTAAAGTCTCTCTTAATCATATGATGAGTTATTGCAGAGGTGAGTGTGTATGATACTTGGGGCTACACGGATACCAAGTCTGAGGGACTAATTTGAAAAAGCTATTATTAGGAAAGATACAAGGGCACAGTGATTCCTACTGAACACAGGTCCTTGACATAAGCCTTGTAAGGTCTTCGGACACAAATTAAAACATGTCACCAGCCAAGCCTGCTCATTCTTATGCAAGTTATGTACTCACTGCCTCAGGGGTCCTGGGCTCATTTCTGCTGTGCCTGGTATACCATGGCACTGAGTGTGTGCCTTACAAAAGGAAGGCATGCATGGGTAGGTTGATAGAGTATATGCTTGGTGTTGTGCATGTAACTATTTACTCATCAATTTAAGCCCAATTTACAGATTTCATTGAAATATGAACATGCATCCTCCAAACCATCAATATGAATTGCTGTTGTTGCAACTGACTCCTCAACAGACATTGCCATTCCATAAGCCAAATACCATAGCTGATAATGCAACTGCTTGTGGTCTACTTTTTGAAAGGACATCAATTTTCAAGTGACCGATAGCATTTATAACTAAATGGGAGAGAGCAAGGTTAAAAAGCAATGGAGTGAGCAGGCCTAAGAGGGTGATTGCGGCTTTGGCTGCCCTGTAAGAGAGGAACAACTTTCATCAAGAAAGGGCAGTGTGACATGACTGCCCTGCCCTCTTTGCAGGACACTGTACTGATAATAGACTTCAGATGATCAAGGCGAATTGAGCACTCTGCCCTCTGCATACAGGGGGAGGAGGTAGTGAGGGTGGAGAGATTCAAATTCCTGGGAGCCTATATCACGGCAGATCTCGCATGGTCTGTAAACATCTCTCACCAGGCCCAGCAGAGACTATACTTCCTTAGGAAGTTAAAAAGGTCCCACCCCCAACAGCAGCTGCTGGTAAACCTTTACGGTGCCACTATCGAGAGCCTCCTGGGCTACTGCTGCACAGTGTGGTACTGTCATCGGGACTAAAACGCCTCCTCTGAAGGACTTTTGCACTGGCCAACTACAAAAGAAAACCAGACCCATCCCACCCTGGACACGCACACACACATTTTTTGGTTGTGGTTGTAATTACCGTATTTGTTTTTTTCCCCTATTGATTGATTCATTTAAATAACCTTTCTTTGTGTGTGTGGAAAGAGGAGACATACATGTGAAGCTTTTTGTCAGTCAACATGTTTGAGAAAATAACAGAGTAGCCCTCTGCAGTACACACACACACACACACACACACACACACACACACACACACACACACACCTTATCCAACATTGTACTTACTTTATCTTGTTTTTATCGCCTGTCTTTGTATTATTCTTAAATCTTTTAGCTGAAACTGTAACTTTGAACTTTATGAAATTTAGACATTCGCATAATTCCCATACAACATCACGCTGATGGCTTTGGCTTTGTACTGTATTACCTGGAGAAATGAATGGCCTTCTGACCAGCCACACTAAAGTAAAAGTTGGTGGTGTGTTTCATCTCATCTGTGTGTCCTGTTTCCTCTATCCAGTGACCAATCGGATGGAAGTACACTCCATCCACCATGTTCCTCTCATCATATGAACAACATCTGTCATGGCTTGGACCGCTGCCTGGTGACAAAGAAGACACCCTTTCTGCAGGTTAGTGACCAAATACCCATTTAAGGATGTTTTGGGACATTGAGTACTCATAAATATGTTTTTTATATGAAGATTTATTTCCTAAACAAATACAGGCAGATGTTGTCTATATTTTTCTTTGAGGGACAAATGTACAACGTTGCGTTCAATAGAAAAACAAAGGGAGAAAATGGGTTTCTTCTGATCATAACAACTAGTGGTGGAGAGTAGGATTGGGCATTGAGAACCAGTTCCAACTTGGAATTGTTTAAAAAATTACAATTCCAATGAAATCTTTATTAGAAACGTTTGAAATCGTTTTGAATCTGATCATTGGTTCCAAATTTAACACGCATGTTTTGGTTTCCGTGGCGGCCACCGTACTTCCAGGCGCTTGTTGTGTTGCAGCAATGGAGCACAGTAAGCGGCACTCCAAAGTGTGGTTTTATTTTACGTTGAAAAGCCTGGTAAAACTGTAAATCACCATTGAATTAAAATAAAATGGTCCTCTTATCTGTGAAATAAGCATGTGACCCATTTCAGCTCCACCCCTCAAATAATCAGACTCGAGAATCGGTAAGAACCGGAATCAAAAGTAAGAATTGGAATAGTTAAAATCAAAACGATGCCCAATCCTAGTGGAAAGTAACAAAGTACATTTATTTTTGAGGTACTTTCTGCTACTGAATACTTTCATTTCACAAAGATTTAGAGGGAAATATAGTTTTCACCTCACAACAGTACATTCATCGGACAGGTACCTAGGTAATTTGCAGATCATAGACTATATCATAGACAGACTATGTATATACATATTTATATTACAAACAACCCAAGCCTATATAGATTAAAATAATTAGCTCTACTTCAACCAGTTACTACATTAAAATACTGCTTACATGTTAATGCTTCAACAATAATAATCCAGTTAACACTCTGAATGGGGCCATTTTGCATTCTTCATTTACTGTCTTTACTGTATCTGATTGCAGATAACATAAAACTGTTATAAATACATTGTACTAAAGTATAACTTTGAATGCAGGACTTTTAATTGTAATGATGTATTGTGACACTGGATTTGCTGCTTACCGACAAGTCTCAGTAAAAACGCATTTCTTTAGGTAAGGCATGTGTGCACTGAAATCCATAAACCGCCGAGCATTAAGTTAAAACCAAGTGCTACTTTACCGCCATCATGTGGCGTTAAGGATACATTACACACAATGAACCAAACATGGCGGAGTTATAGTCGTATTTTGCTATGGTATTTTGCCTGAAACGTCGACGACATTAAATCAGTGTCACGTCTCAAAAACAATACGTTTGTACGCGGCTGAATCGGATGCACAGTATTGATGCATACCTTCCCAGATATAAGTGCCTCGGACTCTTTTGACGAACTTGAACCACAGTGTGTCTTTGAACGGCTCTGCCAGCTGCACGTCGCCGATCCACAGACACGGTTCATGTGTTGACAGGAGCTTCTGGGAGGCTCTCATCTCAACCGCTCCGCTCGGATCCCAGTTGCCCATTTCCGTACGCGAACCCAAAACAAAGACCTCTACATCCGAAGACTCTGGAGTGAGAATGATACCGAATTTGAATAACATTGTCGAAGCCTTAACTAAATATGTCCTCAATCGTTTATTATGGCGGGTTTTGGTTAATATTATGAGGTCCGCGTCGCCCATTAACTGAATAGTGTTGTCTAAAAATAATCGGCTCGTGTTTTGGACAGTGTAGTTTGCAGCAAAGAGGTGGTAGACAAATATGAAGTCCCACTCTGGCCGAATTAAAGCGCACCATTCCTCAGCCACACCAGGGAAAACTCTACATGGAGTAATTCGAAATACTCAAAATACTTTAATTTACAAAAGTATTGTACTCAAGTACAATGTAAGTAGTATTTCCATTTCCCGCGAGTTGGACTGCAGAGTAAAAGAAAATCAGCCATCAAGTGCTCAGCATATAGGAACTCCTTCAATGTCCTACTGTTGGAATAGCATTCCAGGTGACTACCTCTTAGCTGGATGAACACTTATTTTGCTTACTACCATCTTACTACATATTCCTATGTGTTACTTCATTGTTTTCATATAGTTTCAGTATTAATCTACGAATAATAAAAATAACTGTTTACAATCCTCATAGAGCTGTATGTTTAGCCTACATGCAGGTGCTGGTCATATAATTAGAATATGAAAAAGTTGATTTATTTCAGTAATTCCATTCAAAAAGTGAAACTTGTATAATGTATACATTCATTCCACACAGACTGATATATTTCAAGTGTTTATTTCTTTTAATTTTGATGATTATAACTGACAACTAATGAAAACCCCAAATTCAGTATCTCAGAAAATTAGAATATTGTGAAAAGGTTCAATATTGAAGACACCTGGTGCCACACTCTAATCAGCTAATTAACTCAAAACACCTGCAAAGGCCTTTAAATGGTCTCTCAGTCTAGTTCTGTAGGCTACACAATCATGGGGAAGACTGCTGACTTGACAGCTGTCCAAAAGACAACCATTGACACCTTGCACAAGGAGGGCAAGACACAAAAGGTCATTGCTAAAGAGGCTGGCTGTTCACAGAGCTCTGTGTCCAAGCACATTAATAGAGAGGCGAAGGGAAGGAAAAGATGTGGTAGAAAAAAGTGTACAAGCAATAGGGATAACCGCACCCTGGAGAGGATTGTGAAACAAAACCCATTCAAAAATGTGGGGGAGATTCACAAAGAGTGGACTGCAGCTGGAGTCAGTGCTTCAAAAACCACCACGCACAGACGTATGCAAGACATGGGTTTCAGCTGTCGCATTCCTTGTGTCAAGCCACTCCTGAACAAGACACAGCGTCAGAAGCGTCTCGCCTGGGCTAAAGACAAAAAGGACTGGACTGCTGCTGAGTGGTCCAAAGTTATGTTCTCTGATGGAAGTAAATTTTGTATTTCCTTTGGAAATCAAGGTCCCAGAGTCTGGAGGAAGAGGAGAGGCACAGAATCCATGTTGCTTGAAGTCCAGTGTAAAGTTTCCACAGTCAGTGATGGTTTGGGGTGCCATGTCATCTGCTGGTGTTGGTCCACTGTGTTTTCTGAGGTCCAAGGTCAACGCAGCTGTCTACCAGCAAATTTTAGAGCACTTCATGCTTCCTGCTACTGACCAACTTTATGGAGATGCAGATTTCATTTTCCAACAGGACTTGGCACCTGCACACAGTGCCAAAGTTACCAGTACCTGGTTTAAGGACCATGGTATCCCTGTTCTTAATTGGCCAGCAAACTTGCCTGAAATTTCACCCTATAGAAAATCTATGGGGTATTGTGAAGAGGAAGATGCGATAAGCCAGACCCAACAATGCAGAAGAGCTGAAGGCCACTATCAGAGCAACCTGGGCTCTCATAACACCTGAGCAGCGCCACAGACTGATCGACTCCAAGCCACGCCGCATTGCTGCAGTAATTCAGGCAAAAGGAGCCCCAACTACGTATTGAGTGCTGTACGTGCTCATACTTTTCATGTTCATACTTCTCAGTTGGCCAACATTTCTAAAAATCCTTTTTTGTATTGGTCTTAAGTAATATTCTAATTTTCTGAGATACTGAATTTGGGGTTTTCATTAGTTGTCAGTTATAATCATCAAAATTAAAAGAAATACACACTTGAAATATATCAGTCTGTGTGGAATGAATGTATACATTATACAAGTTTCACTTTTTGAATGGAATTACTGGAATAAATCAACTTTTTCATGATATTCTAATTTAAGAAAGCCTAAAAAAGTCATGGAGTAAAACTATATGGAGGTTGCCGATCTGAACAACTGAAGAACTTTACTAGATTTGAAGTAGGAGACAGGCCACATGAAGGTCATTAATTAACATAAGACCACCTTTATTTTGATTACAACAATCACATAAAAAAAATGACAAATGTATGGATACTATATCGTTTTTATTTATTTCATCGCTGTCCTTATGCTCATGTGTTACAGAAAAGAAACAGTACAGATAGAAACCCGGAGTTATATTGCTGTTTTTGATTGCTGATACAGAACTTGAGTGTTCCTGCTTTCATGATTGATATATGAATGTTATGCACTTGTAGAAGTCTGAAACAACAACATCAAAAGCAGAAATGTACACAAATGCAAAAAACTTTAAATATAAACCATTCACTTTCGCAATTATTTAGGTGTTTTGGGCAACAGCCTAATTGGTAACTAGTGGCCTGTGTTAATCAGTTAAGTTTCTGCTCAACATAGTACTGTAGGTCTATATGTCACCATTATATGGGCCCACTCATCGTGACACAACCAAAATATAGTCCTCTTGTCCCAGCATGTAACACCTCACTAAACTGTCTCTACCACCTATTGTATCAGTAAATGCAAAGTATAACACACCTCCCAGCCTGCAAGACAGGTGTTAAGAAATGCATGGATACAATCATCTCATGCAGAATGGCTCAGACTCTCCTAAATAGCTACACTGTTCTCTATCTCAGCAGGGTTCAGATATGTGTAGGGTACTTCAAGCTGTGAGTTTCTTGTTGTAATTTCTTCACTGAGGTAAGACAACTCTGCTTGAAATTCCTTAATCATCTGCTTAGGGGCAGGCTCATCGAATCGTTCTTCGGGGTATATACCCATCGGAACCTGCCACATTGACAAAAACAAGACAGAAAATAAGACATGAAGCATGTTCAAATGTGGCCATGGTAGACCATAATTAACTTACTGTAAGTATTTATTAACACCATACTTACAACATCTGTGTATGTCTCTGAAAGCAGACGAGTCATTCCGACAAAGCTGACTGTCTCTCCGACATCTGGGAGGGTCTCCAAAATGGTGTTCATGTTTGACTGACCCTTAGTGGTTGGAGGAGATTTGTGCAGCAGGAGCGAGCCATTGGGCACCCAGGAGTAGTAGTCAAACTAAAATGAAAGAACTTTCAATATGTATCAACTTTGATGGGAAACTAATTCATTAAACTAATTCTAATGTTAAACATTAGAAAAAGGGGATGTACATTTATCTAGGAAATGCAACATTTGCACCATTGTAATGCTCAACTAATGCCCTGCTAAAGGGGAAAAAGCAGATTGCATATCTGCCAAATGTTTAATACATTTGATTATTTGTTAAAACAAACTCAACACTTGATCAAACATCAATACGCATTTCTTTGTCCCAACTATTTACCTGCCCACTGTTTACTGCAGCATGTTGAGCCGTCACTGTGAAGATCACCATGGTGATGAACTTGATTACTTCCTCAACGGTATGAAAGCCTGCTGGAAACCCTGTTGGCAGCACAGTCCGTCATTGACATTAAAAACTTCAAAATACTACAGGCTACTATTAAGTTATAAATGTAAATATATATATATATATATATATATATATATATATATATATATAGATGTGTGTGTTTACAAATGACTTCAGAACATGGTTCTTGGTAATTACCTGAGGCTTTGTTTCCTAAGAAGCCATGTGTGAATATCTCACTGATCCATTCTTGCAGCTCAGTGTCCTTATACACCTCACTGTCTGAGGCATAATAGTACTCCACTACTGCCTTCACAAAGCTGGTAAACACAAAAACAAATGTATTTAAAATTTTCATTTGGTAAATAGTTGAATTTGAATTAGGCTTGGGCCTGTGTAAACATTTTTAAGCCAGTTTTTATCAAGCCAAACACCAGACCGAACAACAACCGACCGAGTTTTAATACTAGGTGCCACACTTGACTCAGCCACTCCCGAGTGATACCGATTAGAAGGCCCATGAGAGTAGTGACTCCAGTCCACTAGTAATACAAGTACTTTACTACATCAGAGCTATTATTTTATACATCCATGTACAGGACATACAGCAGTCTTACATCAGACCGCAACAGAAAGCTCTGCTGCGCTCGAGCTTCAGAAATGTAGCTTGTGTGGGCCCTACCGCACTAATTGATCAATAAGAGAGCTAAGCTACTAAAAATCTATTTGATTCAGAAAACAGCGAGGCAATTAAAAAGTAGTTAAACTGGTAACGCTACTGCCCAGCACTGCCTGCAATACAAGTTGGACTTAGTGTTGTGAAACAGTCAGCACAGGTGGCTACAAATGCCAATTCAACTAGTTTGCACAGATTGCTACAAATGCAGATTTAACTGGTTTGCACAGATTGCTACAAATGCAGATTTAACTGGTTTGCACAGATTGCTGCAAATGCAGATTTAACTGGTTTGCATACAATCAAACCGGTTTAACGTTAGCTTGGTACACCGGACCGGGAAAACCGGAAATCGACCCAACTCTAATATGTATAGGAAAAGAGACAGAAAAACAGTGCTCAAGGAAAGACACCAGAAGTATTTAACCAAAAACCTGTTGGTTGTAAAATAAATAAACCTGTTGACGATGTTCCACAGCTTCAGGCCATCATCTCTGTAGTAGAAGTTGGGGATAGACTCCAGTCCTCGTCCTCTGATGTTCTCTGGCAGACAGAGGGAGCTGTAAGTCGTTTTAGAGAGAGCCCTTCTCATGAGCTCTTTCAGTCCATCATATCCAAGTGAACTCTACAAATTAATAATACACAAATATTTATTATCAGGCAGGTTTTGTAAAGTAAAACATAAAAGTACATTGTAAACAAAAATATCAAATGCTATCAAATGCATGCAATATCAAATGCATAATTGGAATAGTTTGAATATTCAGAAATGTATATTTTAAAAAGACATACTTTACTAAAAGCCCCATCAGGCCCAATTAGAGATTTGCGGCCTACAGTGTTTATGTGGAGAGTGTACCGGAAGTGTGGAAACAGCATCTGTACAGACAGAGGGAAGAATTTAAAAGTCAAAGTAAGATGCTTATTTGAACAAACAACAGGAAGCACATCCTGAGTGTTTCAATCATGAAAAGAAGCCATTAGGGGTGCATGATATATCGACTCAATATCGTTATCGCAATATCACATTGTGCAATATTATATTGAAAGTGTTGCAATAAGTATGCAATATTTTGTTTATTTTGTTGAGCGCTCCGTCCCGTCCGTTGGCTGTGTGGTTTAGTTGTGTACGATTTAGAGCCCGCTTGAAATGCTATAATGATCATTTCAGTTGCCAGTTACCGTGCCACTTGCACATGTTAGTACACGTCAGCGCACGGGTCCACTACATGACAAACCCTATGGAGCGTACCACGTGTGTGCATATTTCGACAGAGTGACAGTGTAAGTGAAGAAATAGATAGAGACAACAAAACGAATCAGAGAAGCGAAAGAAAAGTTGTCCTGTTATCTTTATTTATTTATTTTATACTGTCCAACCAGTACAACATGTCCTGTTCTGTAGACATGGTCCTTATTTATTCATGTTGTACCAGTCCAATATGACTGTCAGTTGAAATAAACCTGTGTTGTAAGAAAACTTGTTTAATTTTTTATGAATCTATTTTGATGCATTTTCCCGTAATTTTTGTAATTTTACATATGTTTAAAAAAATATCGAAATTAATATCGATACCGCAATATTCATAATCGATATAGCAATATCACATTTTGTCAATATCGTGCTACCCTAGAAGCCATGAGCAAACAAAACTGTGAGAAGTTGTGGGAATGAGATGGAGCAAAAAACATACAGTAGGCGCTAAGGTTCAGCATATCCAAACTCATAAAGATGTGGAGCCTTGTGCTGGTCTTCCACTACATGTGCATATAACCCACACCACCTTGTTTTTTATACTTTGTTCATCATATTTATGTATTAATTATGTATTTATTATTAACAATATGTTAAAGTGTGACTATGGTGAGATCAACATAAAATATAACTGTAGCTACAAAGTTATGTGGTGCCCTGGTGGCCTAGAGGTTAAGGGTGCTGAACATGCAATTCCAACATCCCTGTTTAGAGTTTGACATTTATTGCATGGCATGCATTCCTCATCTCTCTTTCCCCTCATTTCCTGTCTCTGCTCTGTCGACTCTGTAATGAAGACATACTGTAAAGCGCCCCAAGAAATACCTGAAAAATCATCAGTTCAGATCAAGGGAATAGAAAAAAAGTGCACCAGTACTACTATGACCTCTGCTGCGTAATTATACCTTGTAGAGGGGATGAATCACAGGGAAGCTGCGGAGAGCGGCAACAGTATAGACCTCTGCCAGGAAGTGAGTGTTCATGAGGTGATGGACTGCTTGATGATCCATGGAATCTGCATTTTTGATAAACATCTTGGCTAGCAGCCAGTCAGTCTCTGGGTCACTGGGCAGAAAGATGGGGTTCTGCTCAGAAGGTTGTTGATGCAACTGGAATGTGATAAATACATATTTAGTTTTTATATGATAAAGTCCAACAGGGCTTCTGAAAGCATGCTGATGTACTGTGGCATGTAATATGATTATGTGATTAGAACAATGCTTTTACTTAAGTTTATACAGTAAATGCTGTCACGGATTTGCTTCATCAGTTAAATACCTGTATTGCAATTGGCATCAGTTTGTTTTCTGGGTTCCTGTAGAACAGACAGAGACCAGCAGTCACGGTCAGAGGTTCACCATTATAGGCTCTAGGGGGTATTCCATCCATCTTCTTCTGGTCATAGAGGAATATATTGCCTTTCTGTTTGGGAAGAAAAGATCGAAGAAAGAAGGGTTTAAGACCTCAAGAGGTATCACAGATTTGTCATCAATCGAGACAATAGGATTCACAAACTTTTCACTTATGCACAAATCATCTCAAAGCAAGGATTACCACCCATTTTAAAGCCCCTCTTATATGTATACCTCCATTTCCTTCTGCAGAGAACTTCCCTCTTCCAGGAACAGCTTTACCATCTCCTCTGTGACTGGAAAGTTTGGGGGAAGCTCTGAGCAGCGCTTGATCACATTGGGGTTGACTGCGTTCAGAAACTGGGATCCATAAAAGTCATCTTCCTTCCAGTGCTTTGCAACATACTCTGGAAGAATAGCAATTGAAATGTCTAAAATGTTTTTAAACAGGTTTGAAACAACATGATGATCATGGTAATTTAACTAACAACAAGACTGTTGGTTTGTTCCAAAAAAGGCTTTTACTTTGTAGAAAAACAAATCATTTCAGGAACAACAATTAGTCTAATGTGATTTGACATTGTTAGATCGTTTTCATAGTTTACATTGCGTCATTGATATTTGAGAAACCGCAGATTGCAATCAGAACCAACAAAAGAGATGTTGGAATGGTGCTATCACACTGGGCTTGTGTTGTTTTTTTTTAATTAAATTATTGAACCTTTTTAAACAGAACATATTTCAAGTAAAATGCATAATCATAGTTATACAAGGAATGTTTAACCAAATATATAATTGTTGAACTTAATCTATTATTAGAAATGTTTCTTGGGTTAGATCATCCCATATTGAGAAATGTTAAGCCCACAAGAGTTGTTGTGCACACGTTTCGAGAAAACTAAAGGTGAAAATAATTCTAAACAATTTGCACTGGACAGAATATGTGGTTTCCCCCTATTTGTTAAAAATAAAATTAAAAAATGAAATCCATTATGGATTACAAAGATCTTATTGCCAAATCAATCTAATTAATTTTGAATGCAGTTTTATCAAAGTGCGTTCTTATTAACACTTAAATCCTTATATGCACTTACTTGTTATGAAACTATGAAAATGACGTTGTGGTGAGTTATGCTGCTTAACTGAAAAATGGAAAATAAAAATCTACCTGACATTGCTGTCTTTTTCCAACAGAAGATCTTTTTCATGTCTTCAATCCTTTCCCATTTTTCAGTAGATCCAATCAGCCCCTTCAGCTTAAGTTCAATACCACTGAAGTAAGACAGGGTAGAAAAGAGAAACACAATACAGGCTTAAACAAAATATTGATATTAATGCTTCAAATTTACTTTTTGCCTGAAAACATAGAGAATATGACTATTTTGGAATCCGGTTGTGTTCATCATATATGTAGACCCACATTCTCCTTTTTGTGTCATCTATTTCAGTTGTTTTGGTCTTGGAGAAGCGGATTTCAGCTGGGAGCTCAGATGCATTATCACAATGGTTGATGTGAGGTAGTCCTTCAGCCATAATCCTCCATCTAAAGAAACAGAGAAAGTTACTGAAAAGCACTTAAACATTTCTCCAGGTAAACTTTTGAGACCTTAAGAGCAGCTCTAGCTACACATTATTCTGCACACACGAAAACGTACTGGTAAGAGCTCTTGTTAAGTATCAACTCTTTTTTCCGGTGGTCAATCAACAGGGGATGATCCTCCTCAAAAACCTTCATGGCTGGGACATAAAAAGAACAGTTAAATGTTAATTGATAAAAATAACAATTGCCAAAACAAGTGATATCAATAAAGCTTAATATTAATGATCATAATCAACTATTTGGGGAATTTAAAGCAGACCTTTCCCTCCTCTCAGCGCCACCAGTTCTCCTCTGGAGATCCATCTGTAACAGGGAAAAAGAATGGCATCTCCTTCTGGAGTCGTCACCACTATTTTGGAGAAGTACCACTCATCGTCTTGGCTGAACAAAAACGGATCTTTCTCCACCTTCACAAGCAGGAGCTTCCCCAAAGACAAACTGGTTTTCAAGGTGTAGGTCCCTGTCTGGAAATAGGGATTAATGTAAATATAAACAAAGTAAGCAAAAAGTGTTGAAAGAGGTTGTTTTCAAACCACAAATGAAATGCTAAAAAACTCCCAAATAAAATATAGTACAGTTAAACATGTATGTTATGGTGTACACATTTAACTCAAAATATTTATATTTAATAAATAATATATTTAGTAGAACATGATAAAGGCAACATCTAAAGAGTGCCTATGTCAGCCAAGACTGGACAGTCTTCTAAAAATTGTATTATATAAAATATTAATTTTATAAATGACATTTTCTTTTAGAAAGATTAACTGAATTAAAGTAAACTGTCCAAAAGACTGTGTCCAAAAGATTAGTTTTTAACAAACTGTAAATTTGCTCCTGTGCCTCTCAGCCCTAGAATTAGGAACTAAAACTTGAAGTGCTCACTAGATTGCCACATGCTGGTGCTATTTGTTCTGTATAATTAAGTGTAGTAATAAATTAAGGTACATGTAATGTACTCTAGTTATTAGATAGACAAATTCTACCCCAAAATAAATGTACAGTATGCACAAACAAAAGCCATTCCGTTGTCCCAGATCTAATTTGACAATCACTATATGATCAAAGTTCGACATGATTCAACTTACTGTCCCAGTTGTAAAGTCGGGGCCAAAGTTGTCCAACTCCGTTCTCTCACTCTGCCCTTCAGTTCCAAATAAGGTGACATATATGTGGTCCCATGTTCCTGCATATTGCATGTCCCCTGTTGTTACCTCTAGATTGTACTCAGCCATGGTCACTCCGTGGAAACTATCTAGATAAAAGAAACAAAATAAAATCTCTAAATTGCGGCGTGAATGCTCCAAAACTCTGCATAAGAAAACTTTAAATTTGCAAATATTTAATTTACTATAAGCTTTTATATTTTTTTTCTAGACTAAAAATTTTAATCCACAGGCACCAAAAAAAGCGTGTTAATGCTTAACTTTATCTAGTATTATTTTGCATAGACTGTTACATGGACAGTGTTTTGATCAAATGTCATGAGAAAGTTCCTACTTACACCTTCAGATGGAGGCTGTGTTACTACCTCTTTGCCTTTTATGTAGCTGCAGGTCCAGGTTTTCCCTCTCTGTGGTCTGTGTTCTTGCCCTCAGTCGCTTTACGTAGCAAGCCCTCCACCCTAACTTTAATCTTTTAGAAACTACCTCCCCTGGTGTGTGCTTTAACATAACAGGTCACGTAACTCTAAACAATGGGTTTCTGGTTTTTATGTATATACAAGTGGCTGTAGAGGGTGAGGGGTATGAGCAGCACCACCCATTTTAGCCCCAGAGCAAAACTAACCTGGTTTCTGAGGGGGGAAAAAAAAACTTTAGTAAATATAAATGTTTAATATTTATGATGAATCAGTCACTTGGTATGTTATACAATAACTCTGCATTCATGAAGATTAACTGGTCACTTTAAAGCAACACCAAAGATTCTTTTGTACCTTAAAATAATGTTTCCAAAATCGTTTCAGTGGTTCATCAACTCATAACAGGGTGAACAGCACTTCTGCATTCGCTTTGCAGCCCTCTAATCGGCTATAACCGCACTATGCAAGTTTGCCAGATCGGGTAGCGGATCTGTAGTTCAAATGAGACATAATGGACACAATTCTGCTCCCAAACTGTAGGGGGACCGAAGAGAAAAAGTGCTTTGGTGTTGTTTTAAAACACATCGTGGACTGTAGTGCTGTTGTGCTTTGTACACCTACAGTAAATATGACCCTAATGCTCATTGTTAGAACTTCCATTGTTATCTGTAATCGTTCATGTTTATTGTACAATTTACACATTCAAGCCCAAAATAACTGATAGAAAATTTCACCTCAATACTAATTTAAACCAAAAAAAGCATGCCTCTGCCAAGAGTGCACAGTCCCTTAATGGTGTTATGTTACTTTGATAACCGGTCCAGCGGCAATACTAGACCCCCACCCTTAATGTTCTAAAGATTCCTCACTTGCTTTTCTTGCCTAACCCACCTGACGTAGTGATATTCTGTTTGGTTGCACAGCAAATGTCAAAGAAAAGCTTTTTTTAAAACAGCATAATTTCTTATATACATATTATACTAGTGATTTGAAGACCACCCTAGCTGCTCTGTCAGGCATTGTGATACTTTGAAAACATTTTTTAAATATTTGTATGTCTGTGTTTATCATGTTAGCCATTTTAGCATTACCAACGGTTTACT
Organism: Sander lucioperca; assembly: GCF_008315115.2. Taxonomy (NCBI): domain Eukaryota; kingdom Metazoa; phylum Chordata; class Actinopteri; order Perciformes; family Percidae; genus Sander; species Sander lucioperca. The sequence goes on from NC_050191.1 coordinate 15,759,195, forward strand.
GCAAACTATTGTACTTCGGACCAGTCCTGTATATAACTTAACACACCTAATGGAACAAAGTACATCATCCATATAAATGTGAATCTTTACTTTCAGGATACGCTTACAGTGTCAGTTGCAGTACATGAATCATGGCTCAATGTTTGCAGTACCTTGGACAACAAAGCTATGACAACTTGTTTACTACAGTTGAAAAAAATCTTGGTCAAATAGTGACACTGTTTTCTATTTCTTTAGGGTTCAAGTAAGTATAAGGCAGCTCAAGCTCAGAGTTCCTCTTGTTAATAGCCACACTGAGGGAGGACAGCTCTGCTTGAAAATCCTCGATCATCTGTAAGGCTGCAGGCTCTTCAAAGCGTTGCTCAGGATAAGTACCCAGAGGTACCTGACAAAGACAAAACCAAAATATCATGTTAGGGAATAGCAATCTATGAAAGGGAGAATTACTAGTCCAACATCTGTGTCCGCTTTGATTAAGAAAACACGTCAAACTTACAAAATCACTATACTTCCTGCTGAGCTGCCACACATTGGACATAACAACTCCTACAAATGATTTATTTGGTAGAGTCGCCAAGATGGCCTCCATACTTGACTGTCCCTTTGTTGTTGGAGGAGCTTGGAACAACAACAGTGGAGCATTGGGAGTCCAACCTAGAAAATCAAACTTTAGAAGACATACAACAGCCATTAAAACAAGCACTATTGACATTAAGCTGTACAATTAGGGGATAGCTTGACATTGATCAATTATTCTAATCTACTGTATCTAATGGCATTTGTTTTCTTGCTGGGAGTTGGATCACATGATTGATACCACGCTCATTTCTGTATGCTAAATACCTATGTAGCTGGCAGTGTTGAGCAAGTTACTTGAAAAATTGAATTATTTCTCATGACGTTACTCTTAATTCATTTCTCAGCAGAAAAAAGTAAAGTTTCTTTACTCAGCCCAGCAACAACTCCAAGCCCATATATTTCATCTTCTGTATTTAGCATGTGTAGAAATGGTATACAAGACATTGTGGTTTAACAAGCAGTCAGCTTATGTTTAAAACTTTGCTTGTCCTTATCCCCAGACACTGCACAGGTCCAGTTCACACCATCCAACTCAAAACTAGCCTAGCCTGAAGGCTTACCAGTGAATAATGTTAGCTGTCTTGATAAGATCACACCACATGTAATTAAGATAAATTAAGAGTCTTGATTATATGCCGTCTGTCCACTGAGCACAGAGACCAAACTAATATCAACCATCTAACTCTCAGTAAGACAGTGGGATTAATAACTAATGTAATTAATTTTGGACAGAGCCAGGCTAACTGTTTCAGTCTTATTGCTGTGCAAGATAACCAGCTTCAGCTTTATGTTTACCATACAAACACAAGTGTTATCGTTCTTCTCATCCAACTCTGCAACAGAGCAAATAAATGCATTTCCCAAAAAGTTAACTATGACCCTTTTTAAATTTCAACTACTGTTCAAAATAAATGTCTAATAAATGTTTTAATTAAAACATGAACAGGTGTTAATTCTTAGCATTACAAAAATGTTTACCTGTGCACTGCCCACTGCAGCATGCTGAACTGATGATGTGAAGATCACCATAGTGACAAACTTGATAAGTTCCGCCACAGTTTGAAAGCTTGACGGGATTCCTGTCGGGAACGTTCATGTTAAAATAAATCCACTACTGTACAACATAACGCAAATCCCTAACAAAGCATTGTCCCCTTTTGTACAGTTTGTTATCTAAAAATATCAAGGACCATAAGTTCAATTCCCAGCCTATATCCTAATTTTACTTACCCATTTCAAGCAAGTTTTAAGTCTGTGTAGGTTTAAGTACAAGTCATGTGACATATCATTTTTGGTAAATGGGCTTCCATCTTCAATCTATCCCCTCTTGATAATTCAAGATAATTTTATAGCTAAAAATAAATGACATTAGGCCCATCTCTTGGAAAAAAGAACACATTTATGCAAGCATTTTGGAGGAGAATATAGCCGACCAATAGACACAAGTGAGATACCTGAGTCACTATTTCCCAGAAATCCATAGTAGAAGATCTCATTGATCCATTCCTGGAGCTCAGAATCTGCAGACACTTCACTGTCAGATGGATAATAATATGCCACCATTGCCTTGACAAAGCTGAGGACAACAAGAATGTTTTAAATACAGGTTGGGTTGGCCAGGTTGCTCAGTGGGTAGAGCAGGTGCACATATACTGAGAGGCTTATGCCTCGACACAGAGGTCCAGGGTTCAAGTCCGACTTGTGACGATTTCCTGCATGTCTTCCCTCTCTCACCTAGCTTAAAAAAAAAAAAAAAAAAAAAAAAATCTAAGTTGAATATGATTCACAATAGCCATTGAGGGCTTTACAACATGTTGACTATAGACCGTTTATAATAATTACAGATTTTTAAAGTGTATCTAGTTTGAGTATTTGTTTCCCCCGTTCATTTTTATCTAATGTGCCAAACATTTGATCCTCAGTTCATGAAAGCAGGTCGACTGCCACCTAGTCTATTGCGCGTTTTACAGCAGCCGCAGCCAAGCTGGCCGGATTTATAGTGTGTGAGCAGAGGTTGCGCACCACTCTTTTTTTCAAAGCGGAAACAGGAAGCATGAACGAGCTCCTGGGCAACCGGATGCCAGGACTCTCAGAGTGACTGCAAGTCTCTTGTAAAGTCACTGGGTTAAGATGAGTTCTTTTATGGTGAATGAAAGGCTTGATTTGACGAAATAGGTCATCGAATCAAATCGAAGCATTGACGTCAATGCTGCTGCCAGTTCTGCCGTTGTTTCTTTTTCTTCTAGTCCGTAGAAAGAAGAAAGTCGGTAGCATTTCCTCATTAGCGCCACCTCTGTTCAGGAGAAGACTGCAACTAGTGTCGCGACCACCAGCGCGGGTATAAATCAAGGGGGTAAGCTTCTCCTCGGACTGCAAACCTCCTATGGAGCCATTTTAATGCTACAAAGCGATCACCCCCCCGTTAGCATCCCATTGACTGCCATTCATTTTGACGTCACTTTGACAGAGAATAACTTTACATCTGAAGAGTTTAAAGACTATTTGGCCATTGTTTATTTCTAAAGAAACACGACAATGTATAAAAGGCTCCATTACCTTGTACCTCACGTTATGGCTCCGTAGTAGACGTTTTTGTAAAGATAGGCTAACGATTGGGTCATAACCACGGGACTTACTGTTGCATAGTAGAGGAATTACCGTATAGTACAGGAGAAGCTCTCAGGCAGTTTCGTCTCACATTAGCTGTTTAAGTTAATTACTAATGTTAACTAGCATTTTAGTGATCAATAATTAGCCTGTGCCTATGTCATCTCCTTACATATACCTACGCTCTCCGTCTCTGCAAGATTGGGAATGATTGAGATTTCTCTTGGCACAGCTACCAGAAGACTTCCAACTTTCAGACACGTTGCTCACGGCACATTTACGTCGTCTCTCTCAGTTGGAGGCTGCGCAGTAACGCTCAGCGCTCACCGGAAAAGTGCTTCTAACGGCCTTCACTGGTCTCCGTCCAGAGCAACGGGGATCTGTTGGTCCATTCTTATATACACAGTCTATGGTATAATAGTTACGGCGATTTCATGATGTCACATTTGCGCGCGCCAGCTGGGCTGCGGCTACTGTACAAGGGGGTAAGCTTTGCTTCAGAACTCGAACCTCCTATGGCGCCATTTTGATGCTACCAAACGATCACCCGACGTTAGCATTCCATTGACAGCGAATAACTTTACATCTGAGTTGTTTAAAGACTTTTTGGCAATTGTTTATTTCTAAAGAAACACGACAATGTATGAAAGGCTCCATTACCTTGTACCTCACGTTATGGCTCCGTAGCAGATGTTTTTGTAAAAATAGGCTAACGATTGTGTCATAACCACACGACTTACTGTCGCATAATAGAGGAATTACCGTATAGTACAGGAGAAGCTCGCAGGCAGTTTTGACTTACATTAGCTGTTTAAGTTTAATTACTAATGTTAACTAGCATTTTAGTTAGCAATAATTGGCCTGTGTCCATGTTATCTCCTTACATATACCTACGCTCTCTGTCTCTGCAAGATTCGGAATGACTGAGATTTCTCTTGGCACAGCTACCAGAAGACTTCCAACTTTCAGACAGGTTGCTCACGTCACATTTACGTCATCTCTCAGTTGGAGGCTGCGCAGTAACGCTCAGCGCTCACCGGAGAAGTGCTTCTAACGGCCTTCACTGGTCTCCGTCCAGAGCAACGGGATCTGTTGGTCCATTCTTATATACAGTCTATGCTACTGTATAACGCCCTTTAAGCCACGAAGTTCCACTTCCGGGAAATAAATGCCAATAAACCAGAGCACGTTTTTCTCCTGTCCCAGAATGCTGTGTGGACTAGCCAGACCCTCCTCTGGAGCGTGTGGAGGATGGTCTGGCAAAGCGAGACTACTAATTGCCAGCAGGCAGAAGTTTACCTGTTGGTGATGCTCCACAGCCTCAGTGCATCATCTCTGTAATAGAAGTCAGGGATTGACTCCAGTCCTCTAGCTGCAATGTTTTCAGGCAGGCAGAGTGAGGTGTAGGTCATTTCGGAGAGCCCCCTTTTCATCAGTTCCGTTACTCCGTCTGCTCCAAGTGAAGTCTGAAAAATTACAGGCAGTTTTATTTAGCTTTATACTATACCACGTTACTGGTCATGGTCATAATATTTAATTAATTTATGTCAATTGCTAAAATGCATAATGTTTTTTTTTTTAAAAGTCACATTTCCAAAAAGTCTACCAGGCCCATAAAGACGAGCACGAGCAAGGATGTTTATATGGAGGGTATATCGATGATGGGGGATCAGCAGCTGTTAAAAAAAATAAAAAAATAGAGAGAAAGGGACACTGAATATTGAGCCAAGTTAAGAAACATACAATCCTCATCTTTTCTAGCAACACTGCACTCAAGACTCTTGCGATGGGATCACTCCAGCCGCAAAGCCAAATCGGACCAGGGTGAAGTGTGTGGGGGAGGGGGAGGGGGGTGAATGGCCCCTTCCCTACTTTCTACCACTCTACTTCTGGTGCAATTGCTCAGCCCACACCAGTTTTCCAACTCAACCTTCATTTTGATCTCAACTACACACTTGCAAAGTTGTGTGACTACATGCTTTCACAGTGAAAAAATAGAAACATCTGGCAAACTGCTTCCAATTAAAGCAACACTAAAACATTTCCTGCTTCGGTCCCCCTACAGGTTGGAAGCGGAATTGTCCATTGCAATACATTGTCCAGTTCATTCTGACAAACTTGCATAATGTAATGTAATTTCGCTTCCAACCTGTAGTGGGACCGAAGCAGGAAAAGTTCTCTAGTGTTGCTTGCAAAATTAGGTCTTATACACCTACTACTGCCGTTGCCCCCTTCCCCCACACACTTTATGCCCCTGGTGTAATTTGGCGTCTTCAGGACCACATTTAGCCATGATGACACATGGTGAAAAACAATAGCAGCGTTGCTGACGCGGCGTAGATAGAAATAAAGGCCTACCTTGTGCAGGGGGTGAATCATTGGGAGGTTGCGAAGTGTCGCCATTGTAAAAACTTCGGCTAGTAGATGAGTGTTCTGCAAATGACTGATCACTTGGTTATAGAGGGTATCTGCATTCCTCACATATATTTTGGCTAGCAGCCAGTCAGACTTCAAGTCGCTAGGCAGAAAAATCGGGGTCTCCTCTGAGGGCTGCTGACCGAGCTGAGGAAGGAGGCATATTTAAGTTTGCAGAAGGTGATCAAAAGAAATGTGAGAAGTAATTAATGAGATATAAGAGAAACCTGAATTGTGATGGGCAGTAGTTTCTTTTCTGGATTTAGGTACAGCAGGCAGAGAGCAGCAGTCAGTGCTACTGGTTTACCATCAATAACTCTTGTAGGCAGACCATCCATGATCTTGTAATCATTAATGAATATATTGCCCTTCTGTAGAATAGAAATTACTATCGTTTTGGAAAAAACAATGCTTTAAAATATTTAAATCATAGAAATTGTGCTCATCATACCTTCATCTCTTCAGTCAAAGAGACTCCGTTGGCCAGAAAAGGTTTCACCATTTCCTCAGTTACAGGAAAGTTGGAGGGCAGCTTTGAGCAACGTTTGATCATAAAGGGAGTCGCTCCATTAAGGATCTGGTATCCAAAAAAGTCATCATCCTCCCAGTGCTCCGAAACATACTCTGGGACATAAAGGATCTATTTTTACAGAGGTGTTTTACAGAGAGGTAAACATGCTATTTCGAGAGCCTACCTGAGACGGGTGCCTTTTTAAACCATGAGACCACCTTCATGGCCTCAAAGCTTTCAAAGTGCTCAGTAGAATCTTTCAGACCTTTCAGTTCGAGCTCTGCCGATCTGGATAACGCAAAGTTGTTTTTGTTTATTGCACTAGTTATTTATGTTATATTGTTCAGCATTTAATGGTAGGAGTAGTATGGTTGGAGCACTTACGCTGCTTCTGATGTGTATCTATACTCAAAGGCTCTTGAGAATGAGAAGCTGATTTCTACAGGAATAGCTTTTGGATCATCAATGTTTAAGATGTACGACAATCCTTCTGCATATTTATCCCATCTGTGGAGGAAAACAGAAAATTAATACATCCAAAAGTTATGAATCGCAATCAACATTTATAGAGGTGAACCTTGTTACACTCTAAATTGATATTGATGGAAAACTCACTTGTACATTAATTTTTGTTTGACCAATTCTTTTTTCCGTTGGTCTACTAGTCGAGGATGGAGATCTTCAAAAGCTTTTGTAGCTGTGTGGATAACAGCCCAGGGATGGATAAAAATTAAATATATACATATCTAAACAAATTCAATTTTTGAGATTTCATACAAATGTGATCAAAGCAATATTGCATATTTTTAGCTTTCACATAGTCCCTGTGACACTCCAAATGATTAACATTTAAAGAACATGGTTCCTTACAAGTGGGAATATACTTCACTGACCTCTCCCCCCTCTCATCAACACAAATTCCCCTCTGGACAGCCAACTGTGACAGGGAAATAGAATTTCATCCTCCTCAGGTGTCTTCACCACTATCTTGGAGCAAAACCAATCCTTTTCTGGGGATTCATGGAAAGGATCTTTTTCCAACTTGAGGAGGAGAAGACATCCTAAAGAAAGAAGTGTAGTCACAGAATATGTTCCCACCTGTGGTTGGAGAGGTTGATGCAAGCAGGAATATTAGCATATACCAAATGCCTCAATATTAAATATATGGGCATATATTAAGCTTTTTCCCCAAAACCAAACCAAACTGTTCCCACACTTAAGTTTTTGTTCTGATTTCACATCAAGCGCAAAAAAACTACTAATTAATGATTGATCTTTTAAAAATAGAAGGGAAAAAGGCAAATTTCCACCAGAGTTCACTTAAAAAAAAAAATCAAGTCTTAAAATTAAGGTTACATAATAAATGAACGCAAATCTGAACAACTGCAATTATTACAGTTTTACAACTTACCTTTCCAGTTTTCTCATCCAATCCAAAACTGGTCAGCTGAGTGCGCTCAGATTGCCTCTCAGTGCCGATCAGGGTAACATACAAGTTATCAAATGTGCCTGCTTGCAACATGCTTCCTGTTGTCACTTCCAGAGTGTACTCAGCCATAATGCCTGACTAGCTACAACAACTGAGACAAACAATAGCAAAAACAAAACACAACACTGATTACATACAGTAAACAGGTTTTCTCCACCCTCAAACTGGCAAATATGTTGGCATCAAAAATGCACAAACATTAAGTTTCTATTCTTGGTAAACAGATGAAGCTCAGTGAAGACAGAACACATTTGAACCACTAATCATGTCTAGCAGGAATCCCAGCACCACTTGAGCAATTTAACAGAAATCACAGGTGTTGGACATTCCCTAATTACAAGAGTATTGAGACCTCAGAGTGTTTCTCATCTAGGAGGTGATCAGTCCATCAGAAGGTAAGATGTGGACTTAACCCTTGTGTTGTCTTCCCTTCAACCTTTTTTTTTTCGACGTTTTTGACGCCTTTTTTTCACAGTTTGTTTTTGCTTTTTCCAACGTTTTAAATTTTAAAATATTTCTTCTACACATTTTCAGCGCTTATTTCTATGTCCCATATTTTCTGATATAAAACAAAAATTTAAAACGGGTCAATGTGACCTGAAGTCAACACAAATGTTAAACATGTCAAAACAGTAATAATTTAATGTTGCTCTTATTCGCACAATTAAAAGTATGTGCCATTCACAAATGTTCCTGAATGTTAAGCTGGTCTCAGCCCCCACATTATTTAAGAGAGCTCCAGGGGTTTCCTAAATCATTTGGGAGGGGCCAGCAGAGGCAGCAGCTGAACTTGCCATATCTTGAAAATGATTAATAAAATAATTGAAAAATGATACAAGATCTATTTCAATACCCACACTCCTATACAACATTAAAATGTTATAATGATGGTTTGAGCAAAATTACAATCAAATGTTCACACATTTGTTTGATTCTTCCTAATGTTCACATTATTTCCAAATTGTATATATTTTTAAATATTGCTAGTGTATTATTCTATTATTATTTCATGTATATTTTTTCCTGTTATTTAATGTTTACTCTGTACGTGTGCTGTGTGTCTGAAATTTTGCTGCTGCAACAATGTTATTTCCCATTTTTTTTGGGATCAATAAAAAATCTATCTATCTATCTATCTATATGTATATTGATTATGAGGCTTTTTTTTAATAATGAAAAGATCAGCATTGTATTTTCAGAGAATAGTTCACATTAAAGAACAATGGGCTGATGATATATGGACTAAAGCAAAATGCTATTGTTTAAGATGATAATGTATGAATATGGTGGTCCGTGTACTTTTTCGTTCATTCGATTTTCATTTCATAAACAGGTATTAAAAAACAAAAAACGAATGGTTATTTGATTTTCGTTTTAAAATACAAAATTTGAAATTGAAATACAAGGCATTTTTTCCTTTTCATGGTCAAAATGGGATGGGAGAAATTTAAAAAATACTTTGATTTTCATTTTCTATTTCACATAACAAAAAATAAAATCACTCGAAAATAGAAAAGAAAAAAGGCTTGTTTTTTCATATTCAGAGACGGATGTTGTCATTTCCACGGCAACAGCGCCAGTGTAGCCTACCATTGGTAGTGCTTTCAGCCAGGCTAAAATTACTTTCGAAACCCTAATGCATATGTTTATATGTATTGCCTCATTTATGTATTTCATGAAATGAAAATCGAATGACCAAAACATGCACTACCATATTTGCTTTAACTCAGGCTGCAGGGGACATTCTAAAACGCTTAACATGAAAAAAAAAAAAACACTTAACCATCACCATATTTCTCATGGCCATATCTTGTCATGAACACTAGCCTGTCAAAAAAACTAAACTGAAATTCAACGATTATAGAAGTTCTCTCACGTTAACGTTTTCTTCTTCATTGGCGCCTATGGCGAGGAAGAAGCTTAACGTGGTTTAATGTACCTAAACAATGATCAATGATTACCAAATTTCTATCTCATATTGCTCCTCATAACCACTGAAAACTGTCAAAAAATCTAACCCAAAGTCCAATTATTATGGACATTATCTGACTGATAACTGACTGATATCTGATTGATCATTGTTTAGGTAGATTAAACCATGTTAAGCTTTTTCAGAATTAAATGTCCCGGCTGCAGTTGAGGGAAACTGTAGCCTATAACTTCCTGAGCGACATCCATTTTTTGCCCCCCTTTACATAAATATACATAAATATGGCTATGAAATAGATCATGAAATACATAAATGAGGCATATGAACAGGGTTCAAAATTAACTTTTTCGTCCACCAGCCAAATGGCTAGTGAATGTTCAAATTCTACCAGCCACTCAAAAGATTGCCATTGTTTTTTGGCTGGTGAGTGAAGCAAATCTACCAGCCAATTGCATATTTTACCAGCATTTGGCTGGTAAATGGTGTTAATTTTGAACCCTGCATATGAACATACGCATTAGTCATTATAGTTCAATAGCCTAAATACATATGTTTTACTTTTATTTATTTCAGGGGACTTTTATTTATTCCGTCTATTTATATGCACGTTATATTCAAAGGAAGTTTTGTTATCTCACAGACTTCGACTAAAAGCGACTAGCAAGCCTGCCTGACATCAGTGCATCATAGCATATCACTATCTGCAAACAAAAGAAAATATGACTAAAACACGAGCGCGGCAGATTCCCAGCTCAGCTAGAGCGGGTAACGCCAGCTCTGCAGACGGACCAGAGTCAGTCAGCACCGGGGAGCGAACCGCAGGGACTGAGGTCACAGGGCTGGAGGCTAGCTGCTAGCTAGCTGCAGCAGCTAATATTAGAATATAACCCAGCACCGGAGGTCTGATCCCCATGATCTGATCCCGAACCCCCAGTGACTCTCTGCCAGATCAGCAAGCAACAGAAAGTTTGCTGGGATTGGTAATGGTGGCGTAACGGTAACGTTACAGCCGTGAACTGAAATTCTATTTCCTCAGCTGGTTCGACTCTCTTGGGGCGAAGTTGTAGCTTTGAAGAAGGTAGCTTCTACAGAACTTAATACTACTAACGTTACACCAAAAGACGTGAAGGTTGTTAGATGGAAGGATCTACAGCAGGAAATTACCATCAAGGTGGCTCCACAGCAGGCTTCTGCTACACCCGAACGTGTATCACTACAAGCGAATACACCTTCAGGTGCTGCACAGCAGGTTTGTGAGGCCAGCGACCTGACAACGGGCCCTGTCCTGAGAAAAACCTTTTGGAATGCAACACAACCTCACCGTACGCCTAAGCAAAAACACTTGGCTAGGGTTTGGGCTGGTATAGTTGAAGCCAATGATTATAAACGGGGCCCAGTTCAACAGAAAAAACTTTGGACACCAACCTCTCCAAAAGAACACTCCGGGAGGGTTGGTGATTATCGGAAACCTCACTGGACAGCACCACAGTTCCGCCAACTTTCAGAAGCACTTTCGAGTGAAACTAAGGCAAGTGGGGATGAAGCCAGTGAGCTGTCTTATGCAGCTGAAAAAAATACACACCACTCAGGCCTGTGATGAGGTGGAGGCTTCCTCCCACACTACACACTAAAAGAGCAGAACCAAGCCTTAAGATCTTCCCTCCAGCAGGCAATCTGGGAAAAGATGGAGGAGACAAATAAACTAAAGCAAGAGAACCAAGCCTTAAGATCTCCCCTCCAGCAGGCAAGCTGCGACAAGGACAACAAAAAACTAAAAGAGGAAAACAAAGCTTTGAGAGCTGAAGTGAAGGAGCTAAATAAAGGGCTGGAAGTGACTGTGGAAAAGGTGGAAAAGATCAGAGACCTGGTGGTCCAGATTATGTCTAAGAGGGTCTCTGAAGCCGAGACTCGCCGTAACTTGGAGCAGAAGGAGGAGGCTCTTCATAGACAAAAGGAAATGGAAGTATCCCTGGCCCAGCAGAGAGAGAAGACCAACGAGCTGAAGGCTCAACTGGCCCAGACACTTAGCAACCTGGAGAATCAGCAGCTGCAGTGGCAGGAGGAGAGAACTCGTCTCCTCCAGTCGCTCAGCATTCAAAACACCCTGCAGGAGAAAACAGGCAGCGATGTGATAGACGAGGTTGACGACCAAGAGGAGCCAACAGCAAGGCAACAAAAAGGCAACACTAGGCCGAAAAAAAACGTCTCTCCGGAAAAGATTCCTCCGGATGTTCACATAAACTATCCCACCAACTCTCAACTCTCCATCATTATCTGTATTTCTATTAGTCTGTAGACATCTGTAGAGATGTGATATCGCTACATATTGCTACTGCTAATACCCCATCCGTCCATTATTCTCCCAACCATCTGAGAGGTGATCTCTCCCCAGATTTCTTCTTCCCGTGTGGGGAGTTCTTCCTTATCTTCTTAGAGTTTGCATGTTCTCCCCGTGTTAGTTTGGGTTTTCTCCGGGTGTCTCCGGTTCTCCCACAGTCCCACATCCGATCCGGCATGCAATCAATAAGAAGTATGATTTACTATCAATAAAAAAACAATTAAATCAATCTAAATCTGAATCTAAATGCATTTTATCCATATATAAGTTTATGTTATTAAGTTAAGTTTCTAAGCATGACACAATGTTGGAGAAAAGGAATAAAATAAGTATTTTATGTTATGTGGGGGAAACATTTTAGAGAGATTTTTAACTGTGTTGAGATTGTTGATATCTTATCTCTATATTGTTAGATTATTGGTGATGTCATTAATAATTGTTGTGGTCATTAGACCTGTTATTGAGAAATTGGCAGTGAACAAAGTGTGTGGTCTTGACCAAATAACAGCTGAACACCTGAAGTATGCAAGCCATAGAATCTCAGTGTTACTTGCTATATATTTCCCTCCCATTCCATAGACAGCCTCCTGGAGGAACTGCCAAGCAGAGAAACACTGCTTTGGGAAATTGATATTGAACACATAAAAACTTTTGAAACAAACATGTACAGCTTGGACAACGCTGTGCTGCTCCAGGGCCGGCCCACTGAGAACGGTGAATGCCTGTGAGCAGCACTCCTCGCCTCCCAACACAAGGGTGTAGGGGTACGGCCTGGTCTGGTGTCTGTCGGTCCATGTCTGTTCCGACCTGCAAATAATAATTTTCCACAAATCAAGTATTTGAATGACAAAGACTCTGACCAGCTGACAGCTAATGTTTTCTAACAGATTTTACAATTACAAGACCTGCATCACTAGATCTAAGGGGCTGTGTGAGTCTAGGAATACTCACAGGCTTAAGATCGATGAAGGCCTTCATGGCTTCAGACACTGTAGTCCTCACGGTCTTTCAGGCCCATCCTGAAGACTGCAGGTGGCATCAGGCTTGGCAGAACCATCAGGGCAATGTAGTCTTTGGAGCCTGTAAAGAAAGAAAATGGTTTGACTTAAGTATTATCATAGTTTATCAGATGAGTAGCTTATGGCTCAAAAAATGCACAAATCCAAATATTCAAATCTTAGGGTTATGTTTATGTTATATGTTATACTTTGTGACAAATACTGTGTCTGTAACTGAGATAAGATCCATATCAATGCAAATTAAACCAGCTATTAGGCTAACTGAAATAAAACCATGCCAATCTCTAGGTATAGTGAAGGGTATGTGATGATGGGGGGCTATTTTAATTCCAAAGGCCAAGGGAACTTTATCAGGATGCATAGTATCCTGGATCCATGAAATAACTGGCCTTTAAAAATAAAAATCTGCCTGCCTCTATGGGAATTTAACATAGGGGTATGTATAATTATGGCCCCTGTATTTTAAGGAAGAACATTTATTTATTTACAATACATTATTCATTCAGAAAAAAAATTGGTGTCCTTAAAAGGTTGGATTTTTCCTCATTTTTTTTAATTAAGGCATTAAGATCAATTTCCAAAAGATGATTTTTTTATTCCTCTTTTTAGTCAACTTTAGCATGGGTATGAATACTTATGAGCAGCACTGTACATAATACAGGGTTAAACAGCCTCGACCCAGTGGTTGGGTTAATAAAATAACCCAGTATTTTTAGTGTGTGTGTGTGTGTGTGCTAAGATTTGACTGAGCTATGCCTCCATAAGACAAAGTGTGATTTTTGACGCAAAGGGTTTTAAAGAACCTTTAGATATGATGTGTGACCTGCTGTCCTCTCTCTCTCGGCCCCCTGCAGGTTCGACTGCAGCCATGAGTCGCCGGCGGATCTCGGTCAAAGATCTGGGGGTGTTGGACTGTCAGGGCTGGCTTCTCCGCAGGAAGGGGGGCCGCAGGTTCCTGGGAAGTAAATGGAAGAGATACTGGTTTGTCCTGAAGAAGAGTTCTCTGTACTGGTACACCAACGAGATGGTGAGTCACAGCAAGACTTGTTTTTCCATAGCAGCCCACACACTGGAGGTCGTTACAGCTTTAGTGCGTAGCTTTTTGATATTAAAGTGCTCATATTATGCTTTTTGGCTTTTTCCCTTTTCTTTATTGTGTTATATGTCTTTTTTGTGCACGTTATAGGTTTACAAAGTGAAAAAGCCCAAAGTCCACCCCAAAGGGACTTACCATCTCCAACAGAAAACACTGTTCACAAACTGCTCCAAACAGCTCTATTGTAGTCCAGCCTTTACTTCAGAGACAAACGTGGTCACTTTGGAACACACGTTATAATGCTCGCCTAGCTGCTAGCATGGCACACCCTCACACTCTGCTTCTGACTGGCTAGTAGTCCTTACCTAGCTACTGTCAGGGCACGCCCTCATACTCTGCTTCTGACTGGCTAGTAGTCCTTACCTAGGTACTGTCAGGAAACGCCCTCATACTCTGTTTCTGACTGGCTAGTAGTCCTTACCTAGCTACTGTCAGGGCACGCCCTCATACTCTGCTTCTGACTGGCTAGTAGTCCTTACCTAGCTACTGTCAGGACATGCCCTCATACTTTGCTTCTGACTGGCTAGTAGTCCTTACCTAGCTACTGTCAGGACATGCCCTCATACTCTGCTTCTGACTGGCTAGTAGTCCTTACCTAGGTACTGTCAGGAAACGCCCTCATACTCTGTTTCTGACTGGCTAGTAGTCCTTACCTAGCTACTGTCAGGGCACGCCCTCATACTCTGCTTCTGACTGGCTAGTAGTCCTTACCTAGCTACTGTCAGGACATGCCCTCATACTTTGCTTCTGACTGGCTAGTAGTCCTTACCTAGCTACTGTCAGGACACGCCCTCATACTCTGCTTCTGACTGGCTAGTAGTCCTTACCTAGCTACTGTCAGGGCACGCCCTCATACTCTGCTTCTGACTGGCTAGTAGTCCTTACCTAGCTACTGTCAGGACACGCCCTCATACTCTGCTTCTGACTGGCTAGTAGTCCTTACCTAGGTACTGTCAGGCCACGCCCTCATACTCTGCTTCTGACTGGCTAGTAGTCCTTACCTAGCTACTGTCAGGACACGCCCTCATACTTTGCTTCTGACTGGCTAGTAGTCCTTACCTAGCTACTGTCAGGACACGCCCTTATACTCTGCTTCTGACTGGCTAGTAGTCCTTACCTAGCTACTGTCAGGGCACGCCCTCATACTCTGCTTCTGACTGGCTAGTAGTCCTTACCTAGGTACTGTCAGGAAACGCCCTCATACTCTGTTTCTGACTGGCTAGTAGTCCTTACCTAGCTACTGTCAGGGCACGCCCTCATACTCTGCTTCTGACTGGCTAGTAGTCCTTACCTAGCTACTGTCAGGACATGCCCTCATACTTTGCTTCTGACTGGCTAGTAGTCCTTACCTAGCTACTGTCAGGACATGCCCTCATACTCTGCTTCTGACTGGCTAGTAGTCCTTACCTAGGTACTGTCGGGAAACGCCCTCATACTCTGTTTCTGACTGGCTAGTAGTCCTTACCTAGCTACTGTCAGGGCACGCCCTCATACTCTGCTTCTGACTGGCTAGTAGTCCTTACCTAGCTACTGTCAGGACATGCCCTCATACTTTGCTTCTGACTGGCTAGTAGTCCTTACCTAGCTACTGTCAGGACACGCCCTCATACTCTGCTTCTGACTGGCTAGTAGTCCTTACCTAGCTACTGTCAGGGCACGCCCTCATACTCTGCTTCTGACTGGCTAGTAGTCCTTACCTAGCTACTGTCAGGACACGCCCTCATACTCTGCTTCTGACTGGCTAGTAGTCCTTACCTAGGTACTGTCAGGCCACGCCCTCATACTCTGCTTCTGACTGGCTAGTAGTCCTTACCTAGCTACTGTCAGGACACGCCCTCATACTTTGCTTCTGACTGGCTAGTAGTCCTTACCTAGCTACTGTCAGGACACGCCCTCATACTCTGCTTCTGACTGGCTAGTAGTCCTTACCTAGCTACTGTCAGGGCACGCCCTCATACTCTGCTTCTGACTGGCTAGTAGTCCTTACCTAGCTACTGTCAGGCCACGCCCTCATACTCTGCTTCTGACTGGCTAGTAGTCCTTACCTAGGTACTGCACATGTGCGACTCCCAACAAAGATGGAACAGAAGTGAGATGCCTCATTCTGTAGCTAAAACAGAGAGCTCAACACACAGGGTTGAACGAAAAAGTACACGGACCTATGGTACTGATGTTGAATCATATCTTTATGTGCCCAGCTGAGATTACCAGTTGATGCTGAAACTAAACAGTATGTCAGTCTGGAAGAAGAAAAGTGGATTTGTTCAATGTGCTTTAATTATATGGAATTTTTTTCAGTAGTCCCTTTTAATGAGAACTGTTTTTCTTTTTTAGCAAGATAAAAACAAATTGATTTTGTACATATAGATGCTGCACAAGGCTGGGTTGGCTGTTCACATATATGCGTTTTAACTTTTTTTTTCCACTGAGAGCTATGCACATTTGTTATGGTGACAGGACTCATTTCAAACCTGGCTTTCAACAGAGACTTGCTCACTGGCTTTGTGATGGGATTTTTTATGGAAGATCCTCCTGTAATGGTTATTATTTACATATCTAAACTCTAATCTGCAAAATTGTTTTGCATAACTGGATCTGGGCCACCATGAACTCCAGTGAAGTCATAGTTCAACAACTATCCATCAATCAGTCAGAATTGCAAGGCTGTAAAAAACTGTCTCTTACTTATGTTTAAGTATGAAGTACGAGTATAAATATTTTTTGTTTTTGAAAATATTCTGTTCAATGTCTACATTGGATAGCCAATATCCCATTTTCTCTATCTTAATTGTATATGATGCTTTCTAACTATTATAATTATTAAATAAAATATACAAGTGAACAACAAAGTCTACAGCCATGCTAGCACCTCCATGAGGCTGTACTCTACTGTCTATGGTACTAAGGTAAAGAGTTGGTTTGAGCTAAATGTAATGTCAGCATGCTAACATGCTCCCTATGACAATGCTAACATGCTGATGTGTAAGCTGGTATAATGTTTACTTTGTTCACCATCTAGCAAGCTGGTTAGCAAGCTAACATTGGGTCATACGCCCTTAACACAAAGCACAGCTGAGGCTGATGGTAATGCCATTAGTTTTAAATGTAGAGTGTTTGGTCATAAACCAAAGTACTGGACAAATTAAAATTTGGACCTAAAACTAGAGGAATGGTCAGGGGATCACCAAAGTGTTTAATACACTTGTGGAACATGAATGTATGTACCAAATTTCCTGGCAAAACATCTAATAGTATTTTAAATGTTACGTTAAATCAAAATGGTCCACCTCATGTTGGCACTAAACTCAGTGCTCGCCAAAGTCATTAAGGGGCTTGAACGTCATGGCAAATCCCTTCCAACCACTTACAATGACTCAGGGTGGCTTAGGAGTTAAGGTGCTGAACATGAACTGCAATATTGCTGATTGGAATCCATCTGTCTATCTACAATTGATCTCGAGCTTTGCAGAATGTCTTGAGTAAACATTTATCTGTGCTGTCAGGTTGCCAGAAAAATGTAGTTGCCATGTACAGTATATCTCTACAGTCTGGAAGGTATGCTTTGCATGTGTAAATGTATCATGATTTGCAAATGTATTATTGAATGTTGGGCTACTTAACATAATCTTCAGTGCTTTGATAACAGTGTATGGTGTTTCACTACATATGGGAATCGCCTCTCTGTGACCAACTATGCTCCACTGATACCACTGGTTTGTCCAGTCAAACCAGGCTCAGGGGTTGCCATTCTAGACCAATTACTTTCTATGTATATCCAAGGGTGTGAGTGTTGGTGAAACTAGTCAAAATGCTATTGAGGATCATCATATCATTCATTATATTATTCATAGAAATCTTAAATAAGTCAACATAAGTGATCATTTGCAAAGGTCCTATAAAGTTTTGTACGTTTGTTTGTATTTAAATTTTTCCAAAACAGGAAAAAGGTTGCATTTTAAAGGCAGAGAATGTATTTTCCTTTTATCCAGGCACCAATGGATAATTTTATATTGAATAACTAAGAAGAACTTTAAAGATTAAACCAACCAGACCAACCATAAAAGGCTGTAAAGACTTTATTAAATGGTAATGGTAGCAAATTACATGCATTATCGGGCTATCCTCATATTAATATCAATTCTGTTAAGACTCGTGTCCTGACATACATACCGAGACAACAGACTTTCATAGGTTGACACCCGCTATAGTGATCAGAAAGACTAGATCCTTTAGGGTCACATATCAACAGGAGGAAGTGGCAAAGCTTGTTTAAAGTGCTGGCATAACTTCTGACACACAGAAATAATGCAATATAACCAACAAACTGCTTTTTCCCCATGGCTACTGCTAAAAGGCAAGATAGTGAACACATTTATACAGTATTTCACATAGAATAATATAAATATATTGTGCATATTTGTATTCAAGAAAATATATTTTATTGTTTCAGAATAAGGATGCATTTTTAGCACAAATCCATGCAAAGCTAAATGCTTAATGTGTTTCTTTTCTCCACATAGGGGCCACCCACAACAACAGACCTTCATTGTGGCAAGTAAGGTGTTCTTTCATTAAGGCTTCTTCATAATCTAGTGTAATACAGGAGAAGTTATTTGTTTTCTCGTGCAGCTACGAGAGGTCAGCGTTGTTTGGTCAGGTGTTAATGTGACGCAGGACGCGACGCAGCGAGTGTCCATCTCGTGCAGAACACATGGCAGGAAGGGGTATGGGCTCGGTCTTGTGCTCCACTATGTTGAAGTGGCACTTCTTCAGATGGTCCGACATGCTGGGGAGATTAGTGAAACCCCACGACAACACAGGGCTGAAGGCAGTGCTGAATCTCCACACCTGCATCAGTAAATAAAAAAGATATCAGAAAGAAGAGGACATTGGATATCAACACGTTTAGAGGGGCTCCTGTTGATTTGTTAAATGCCATTTCCATACAATCCTATGTGAAGGCTCACTCCCTGCTTTTGTTAAAGCACCCCCAAATCCTAAAATGTCCTTCTAGCTCACTGCTTACATAAATTTACAAAAATTTAAATTCAAAACATACATGTTAAGCGTGGGGGGCACTACTTAACAAAATTAAATCTCTTTAAAACAGCTTTGTAATAGTTATTCTTTATTGTATGCAGTTAAAAGTATGGGCAGTTATTTTCATTGAGCACGATAATATTGTAGCATTTACGGTAGAGCTACAGTGGCACATCACCTATTTGGAATGTTGCCTCTTGCAAAAGCACATGCATCTTTTCAACTGTTTTGAAGAGATTTATGCATTACAAAAATCCATGAAAAACACTGACATACAGTAAGTTAACAATACACGTTTTCTACTCACCCTATTTTTGATCTGCCATGTCACAGTGCCAGGGGAACCAGGATGTTGTCTTCGCTCCCACTGCAGCTCTACTATGCCCCTGGTCTGGAGGAGACTGGCACACACTTCCCTCATAGTCCGTGACACCAGTGACAGCTGACACAGGCTGAAACTGTCCAGGAACCCAGCTATGTGCCACAGTATCTCGATGGGAAGCCCACTAAATTGGTCAGACTGGAAGTCACTTGAAAGTTTTTCCCTTGGGCAAGGCTGAACCCCAAAGGACCTGAGGTGCCTGTCATGAACCACTTTGGCCCCTTGGGTAGATGGGTAAAACCTCCGCTGAGAAAATGTGCAGCCATAATATGCCAGCGGGCAGCGGTGCTCCATCCAACCATTGAGACCAGCGTGAATGTCACCATGGACATTTGTGAAATGGGAAGAAAACTGGTCCCGGCGCAATGACTGACCACAGACGAAAGGGAACATGTGCTGGTAGCGGGGGTTAGAAGGGAGGTAGCGGTTATGTGGGACTGCCTCGACCTCCAGAGATTCCAGGACAAGGCCGAGGCGGAGAGTGCGGAAAGGGCTTGGGTAGCAGAATTGGGGGGCAGCATGGTCGCAGGCAGATGCAGAGGCAATGTCACCCACTCTAGTGTTGGTTAGCAATATTGCTGCAGGAAAAGTGAAAGTCTGTGTGCCAAAGTCAACACGGTAGCCATCAACATAGACTGTGTCAGAGATCTTTCTACACTCTCGGGACTCCTCTAAACAGAAGAGCAGCGCTGCTGTGATCAGATCAATTTCTCCGAGACCCATAGGGTCATCATCCTGTTCCAGATCCGAGGTATCTACGGCTTTGTCCTCCATTTTGGGTCGCAATCTATACAGTGACCTGTCTGGGATGTTACCTATCCGTCCATTAGATAATGAATATTGGCCCTGGCCCCTAAAAAAATGGTAGTTGTGGAACTTACGCTCAGGGCCATGGTTTTCTAAAATAACTAGCCCCCTATCTTCCAGGACCACATGACCAGCCCTCTGTGTCACACCCTGGCTGACATGCACTGGAGATGCCAGTAGAGGGGTAACTGGCTCCTGAGAAACCCCAGCATTCATCTCATCGTGTACCTCACCAGGGCAGGCCTCCATTGCTCCTGACGGTGATCCATTTGTTGTTTTTACAATCTTTAGATCTATTCCTTTCAGAGCCCCATTTTCTCTCAAACAGCTAGAACAAACACTCTGCTCCTCCATCTCTCTTTTAGTCAAACCATCAGCAGCTACAGGCGTTTTGTCTTCCAGTCTAGTCTTAAGGTCTCCGTTGTTGCTCTGTTTACTCTTCTGCATAGCTTCTCCTCTGTTCACACACTCTGTGCTGCTGTCAACAGAGTTGGCACTACTGACAAAGTCCAACGCAGCAGCTAAGCTTCTTGCAGTCTCCACTGTGGCCTCGTAGAGTTTACTGAAGTGCTCCTCATTCAAGCCATTAATTCCACAGGCAATTCTCTCCTTCGCCGAGCCTGGTGGGGGAGGTTTTGGCTGACGTGAGGATATTGACTGTGAAGGTGACTCAATAATGGTGGAGGCCTCAGAGGCAGTTTTAAGCAAAGCTGAACCTGTTGCCCTATTCTCCTTACTAACAGGGACAAGTGGCTCTCCTTCTGCAGTTGGTGCCATGGCAATCACCTTGAGGGACTCGAGTAGTGTACGCTGGTCTTGAAGAGCAAGTGCCATGTCCAGCTGCTCCACCTCCTCCACCCCACAGCTCAGGCTCTCATAGGAAGTATAGTCCAGGCAGCTAACTGGCCATCTGTTCCACTCCATAGTGCAGCACACCACTCCAGCTGGACACACTTGAAGGTGTGCATACATTTGGTTGCGCACAAGGGTGGCGGGGCAACCATAGCCACTGTTTAGGCAGGGCACCCTCATCAGTGGGCACATAAGGTGGTGCTCATCAACTTTGCAGGAGTGAAATACAGAACCACACACCAGAGGACAGGTGATAAGATCACAAGAAATGCCTGGTTGAGGTCTGACCATGCATCTCTGATTCACACAGGACATACAGTGACCATGGCCCTCCTCCATCTTCAGAATTCAAGGGGTGGAAAAGCTGTGAGAAAATCTGCTGTCCTGCCGAATAAGCGGAAAGAGAAAATAATGTCAGTGTATTAGAGATGTGATTAGGCTATACAAAACAAGCAGGCACAAACAGGAAGAAAGCTCCAAAACTTGTTAAAGGTGGAGTCTGCAAATCTGGAGAAAGATTGCTGATATTTGAACTCAACACCCAAACAAATACACCCCTCCCGTCAGCGCTCCTTCAGAAAGTTAACAGATTTACCGTCCCTCTCGCTCCCACTGCCTTTCTCTTTATACATCCATGGCCTTTCCCCCGTTCTGTGCTCTAGCACTAACTGAATAGTGGTGTGTGGCTCAGTCCGGGCATCTTTGTTTGTTTCCCATTTACAGAACCAGGGCTGAGTATTAACATGGTAGATCTAATGGAACTGATGTTAATCTGTTGTCATTTGTGGTAAAAGTAATTCAACACTGACGTTGTAACATAACAGTCTACTCATATAAATACATTAGCAAAGTCAGTACAACAGCACTACTAAACAAACTGAATGACTAAGCGAACCTACATTGTCTGAGGCGCTGTTGGTCTCTTGCCAAGTCTAGAGCCTGCACAACGACAATGAAACAGCGCCCCCACACGTTTGTGGAAGCTAACTGTAGTGCACCTAAAAGGCTGTCTCATACAAATACCTTATTAGGAAGCTTCCCAGCACGATATCAAGGAGGTCAGAATCTTTCCTTGCTTACATTAGGAATTCGTGAGCCAGCTCCAGAAAGACCTTAGAAAAAAATAATTCAGTATTAAATCTGTGAAAAATAGATTTTGCTATCTCTTTGTGAAGTTGAATTGGCAGTGATGGTGCCAAAGTTTAATTGACGTCTGATCGTTTATACATTGTATATTTTCCTATAATTAATATGCAATTGCATAGTATAAGTTCTTACATACTAACTGCAAAAAAGGTCTATAAAGATGTATATAATGCATATTATATGCAATTAAAATAAGTATTTTAACAGAAGTGTGCCCGAAGAACTCGAACAGGCAGAAAGGGCACTATTTGTGCATTTCTTTCAGTACATCCAACATGCTTGCCATTGTATTTTGATAATTTTATGTGAAGACTGAGTACTTAGATAATGTTATACAACTGAGATGCTCATCTATGATAGTAGTGCTAAAGTAATTTAGCAGCTGCCTGTCTGTTTGTTTCCATAACCGCTTCATTAACCAATATATGAATATACGCAAATGCAAATTTGACAAGGAATAACGTTTAGCTATTACTTCAAAGTCTTTGCCTAGATTTATACATGCAGCTTGCATACATTAGTAAACGTACATCATGTAACTAGTAGTAGTAGTCACTGAGCCATAAATCATACATTTTATCGTAACTAACGTTAAATCTTTAACTGTGGTGCCATGCCACTTTTGGTTAAAAGAGTTAGCAGTTCATCAGGCTAGCTTAACAATTGGCCCAAATAAGGCGCATACACTGTTGACACTGCAGCTTCCTAGGAATACACAGTAAGTTATTGTAGCTAACGTTAGTTAATGTTCCTGACAGTTAACGTTTACTTACAACAAACACCACTGTACCAAACCGAGGATGACAAGCTTTAGATACTATGTACAGTAATTATACACCCCTGTACTGCAAGCCAGTTGGTTGTCAATTTTTCTTTCGCTATTAAATCCACTTGTTTTTGTAACAATGGAAAGCAAACCGGTTACTGGCCGGCTAATGTTGGCTAACAACAGTCAGCCAGCTCGGAAGTTCACAACAAGCTAACTTAGCAAGATAATGTTGGGTTAGCACGCGAGTAGCTTCTCACCTTATCGTTGTGTTGGTAGGAAAACGTACGATAAGATGTGTCTGGTTGTTATATATAAATACAACTAGCTGTTACTATAGTTGCCTTTCTTGAGAAACTGCTAATGATAGCTAACTACAATCATTGTCACTCCGCCTCCCCTTTTTCTGTTCAAAACTTTATTGATCAAAATGTTAATCTGTTACATTTATAATTACAAGGCTTCATGTGAACATGAAAAAAAGAAAAACGACATGAACAGTCGAATAAAATATTTTTGTGTAGATAGACACCGCTTTGTAATTTTAAAATAGCAAAAAAGTAAAGTCTGGAAGGTAAGTTTTAAACAATAAAATAAAATGTGTTAATACATTATTCACCATATACTGTATAAAACATTGTATAATATTACCCAGAAGATCAAATCGTTTACACTGAAATTAATTGTTGAGTCCTTTCATTTAAAATACATTTGATACCTTCAATTAACAATTTGAAATTGTACTTGTATATTACGAAAATGAGATTTATTCTGACAAGTAAAATTAGAAAAGAGATCGTTGTTTTTTTAGCAGTTCATTTCGAATATACTAATATTTGCGACATCTTTACCACCTATAAATAAATGAAACCATCCAAAATACCTTTGCAAACAGACGCATTTTCCCAGGACAGTTATGATACATTCATGGTATGGCAGTTGACTTTAAAAGTAGGCTCTATGCGTCCATAAACAATAAATAAATCAGACACAAAACTTACTCCCAAACAACTCACAGAAATCATTATTTTTTTTACCTGATTACATTGCCTACACACTACACATTCTTTTGTTTTCTTTTTTTTACATAACTGCAGTGACCAGTCACAAACCGGAGAGGTCACTGTTGTACTATTTTTGCCAAGCGGCCTCCTAGCTGGAAATGGTAAGACTGTGCCTAAATTCATTGTCGTTAACTGAGGGAGAGATCGCCACGTTTCGAGGACGGGGTCACCTGCAAAACAGCACCCATGTAGCTGGAGGCGCTGACTCATGGACACATCAGCAGGACAGTGCTTAGCAGTACCGAATACACTTGTCATGAGGTGTTGAAACAAACCCATGCAGTCAGTGGGATGGTATAAAATGTAAATATAGTCAAAATATAAAAATGAGTCCGAATTTGCAAAGACTTTTCCTATTAAAAGCTTTATCATTTTTTAGCTAAGTAAGCAAATAAAAAAAATCAGTTGTTGTATTTATATCTTAATCATTGTATACAATTCAAACTCAACTCCGATTTCCAAATCCTTAATACTGTATCCAAACTTTTATAGTGTTACATAGATGGATTAAGTTATTATAAGATATATGCTGTATTAGAACCTATGTTCAGTGGATTTTGCATGAGAACTAAATACAATCATAGTGTTTGTTTGAGATGTTTTCTGTCAAACTGTTTAATTTGTGTATACGGTGAACCATGAATCTAAGAATGATGTTATGCAAACATTTTTGTTTCAATAGTTCATACTGCTTCAGCTGAGGTTTACTTTAGATGCATGGCAACGATAAAACAATCTCATACTTAAGTCCTACTGTTAAGGCCAGCATTGAGAATAAGAAACCACCAAAAGGTCTACCATGACAAGACCGGACTCTAGATCACACACACACACACACACACACACACACACAAACAGACCAGGCTGACCAGGCACCATGGAGATGTCTTGTCAACTCTTAACCCACGAGACAGACAATAGATGGGTGAAGAGAATTACTTTAAGTGTGGAAGAATAGATGGCTGGATGGATTTTTAACTTCACCACTAATGGTGCTATGAACTTCTCTGTCCTGTGCTGAAAACCATGCTTTTCCCATTCCCTTGCGAGTTTAATGTTGCATGTTAGACAACTAACCAAATATTTACATTATTTGTGCTGTTGTCTTGTCTGGAAAAAGCAATCAATCCCACGTTGATAAAAATGATAAATGTTGCCGAATAAGTGCCAACTTTCCTGATTTCCCTGGGTTGCATAAAGCAAGGTCTACGATGGAAAATAGGCTTGGCAAAATATTGATTGATGGGGTTTATGTTTTGAGGAAGGGAGGGTTTTGAGGAGGGTTTTGAGGAAGAGGCAGATTGCAGTCCTAGAATAAACCGAGCACCGCCGTCACCCTTTGCCCTGAAGTGTGTCTGCAGCATCCAAGATGTCTCTTCTTCTCAAACATGTCACTTTTATTTAGGGTCAATATCAGATGCTCGCACCCGAAGCCCCGGGCACCAGCAGTGGCAGTGTCACAGATATTCCTATAAGTTTATTTGTGATTTGTACCGCCTGGCGTGAGTCACGACAGGACCTTACAAAGTAAACTGCATGCCTCCCGGCAGTGGGCCGTGGCTTTGCGTGGTATTACGCGCAGATAGATTATTAGAGGGGTGGAGTTGTTTCAGAAGTTCTATTCTATGATTGTAGTTTATAGTGGCGGGTAAACTGCTGGAGTTGGCCATAAAACAAACAATTACTGATATGAACAAAATATACTTTTGTGTAATTTCTTTTCCAATGAAAATGTGTTTGCCTCAGGCCTACATCAGTTTACTTAGGCAGACCTTATTGCATAAACGTTAAACTCAGGATGAAATAATGAGTGAAGCTTTATTCAGCAGGTTAAGAGCGATTTAGGCCTAAATGTCACCAATGGCCCTCAATCAAACACTAGATGGCGTGATGCAGATTGTTGACTGCTGTCCGTGGTGCTGAAAACATCCATCCTGTTTGAAGCCTTGAGGCCTTATAAACTCAAGGAGGGAACATATGAGATATAGCCTATTAGTCATAAAGGACAGCGGTGCTGCTTGACACCTCTGTCTGCTTGTTGTTAGCGCTTGTCAGTCTTCTATAAACTTTCAGTTATAGTGAGCTGTCACATTGCTTAATTTAAATCTGGTGATCGCCTGACATCTCACTTTTCCCCTCTCAAAATTATTGACACACGGAATTATTAAATTGCTTCAACTATTTATGATGGGATAGTAATAATGGCACACCCTCCATACACAATCGTGCACATAAACAAAGTTTTGTGCTGCTACAAAAACAGTTGTATGATAGTGCTACAGACCAAACAGAAGACAGGCCATACTGTCTCTCATCATTTCCACACCTGCTTATATGAAGTGGGGAGAATAGTGTGCATGAGATCATTCTCATGGAGATGTAATAAACCAACAGCCAACTATCTTGCACAGAAGCTCAAAGGCTCCACTGAAATGATTTTTTTAATGTATTATACATGACGGCAGATTTTGATTTGCAGATGACCATTGCAGGTCTTAGGTAATGCATGTTTTAAAGACGTGCAGGCATAAGAGGTAGAATACTGTAGAAAAGACGATGGTTGCAGGGGATCTTCATGTTCACGAGAAAAGAGAGAGAGGGGGGTGAGAGAGAGAGAGAGAGAGAGAGAGAGAGAGAGAGAGAGAGAGAGACTCAAGTGATACAGCCGAGGACCACGCGCTACAGAAGACGGACTAAGGCACGCGACATGTCTCAAGGATTCAGGTAAGTTTTGATGCAATAGACTCAGAAATAAATCTGCTTAAAATATGTATGATGTAAATAGGAAAATAAAAACGATAGATACAGAAAAGCTCATATTGGCTGTTGAGAACAGATTCACGTTATGCTTTCTTCTGCTGAATGATATATGCTTAGTTCGTGTATTATTATTTATTATAATTATCATTAGACAATTGTTTAGTATTATCAACCGATGCTACCTTAGGCTGCACGGCAGATAAGAAGAAGAATGTACGGTGCGTTTGTCTTACATCCATCCTCATGTAGAATTTAAATAGGAGTCGACTGTGGAAGGATGCTAGTTTCTCGGCTTTATTAGAAACTAGCTGTGTCAAATCGTGAAGAATGTGTCTGTGAGAGGATGACGAGCCCAGGCAACAGTCCCAAATACGTCCTTGTAACGTGTTTGGAAAGCGCGCTGTCCACGGTGCTGAAATCTGGTTCCTGCCTGATTTTCTCAATGGGCAGCGAGCACAGGACTTCCAGCCTATTTGTATAAAACACGATTGCTTGAGACATTTTAAAGTACCTGGCTGCTCCCTCCAGAACTAACCACATGCACGATGGGGCAATTCCCAGTGGATAGCAGTCCTGTTAAGCTACTAACTGCCCCCTGTTCAGGTGGGTGTGAGTTAAATGCCTTGCTCAAAGGCACATCGATGGTAGCTATAAGAGAGGCATGATGACTGTTGCCAGCTGCAGGAATGTAAAAGGGCGTTGATGGAAAGGAGCATGCGTGCTTAGTCAACTAGTCCCACATAACACTGTAGCACATCTGGCATCGTTTCTCTCAGCTTACATGTCACAGCAGCTTGTCTCATTTCTCTGCAGGTGCGCGAGGATATGCCCCGGGTGTCGTGCTCACAGATCATGGTCGCTGGGATAAACGTGGATGTAGCCTATTGACAGACAGCAGATAGTATGCCTGCACAGTTGGTACGGCTCACGCAATGTGGCACAATATGGCACGCGTAAAGATGGGTCTCTTCGCTCTCCTGTGTCTCCCCACGTTTTTCTTCCGTGTCCTCGTGCTCTCCCACAGCAGCGGCATCAATGAGCGGTCTGCAGTGCCTCGCGCCGTGGTCCGCTCCGTGGCTCGTATGGATGGAGACGTGATCATCGGTGCGCTCTTCTCCGTCCACCACCAGCCGTCTGCGGAGAAAGTGGCTGAGCGGAAGTGCGGGGACGTCCGCGAGCAGTATGGCATCCAAAGGGTGGAGGCCATGTTCCACACGTTAGACCGGATCAACGCTGACCCGAACCTGCTCCCCAATATCAGCCTGGGCTGTGAGATCCGAGACTCCTGCTGGCACTCCTCTGTGGCCCTGGAGCAGAGCATCGAGTTCATCCGGGACTCCCTCATCTCCATCCGGGATGATAAGGACGGGTCCAAATGGTGCATTGATGGCACCCCGTCCCACCAGCCTCCACCGTCCAAGAAACCCATCGCAGGAGTGATCGGACCGGGATCCAGCTCTGTGGCCATTCAGGTGCAGAACCTCCTGCAGCTCTTCAACATCCCGCAGATCGGCTACTCTGCCACCAGCATCGACCTGAGTGACAAAACTCTGTTCAAGTACTTCTTGAGGGTCGTGGCTTCAGACACCCTCCAGGCCCGAGCCATGCTGGATATTGTCAAGCGGTACAACTGGACCTATGTATCAGCAGTGCACACTGAGGGTGAGACCCCTATCACTGTCCTCTCTTAGTGGAAAATCACCATAATGTGCCATCAGCAATGTTGTCTGTTAGTCTGGTAGTGGATGAAAGTGAGTTTAGTGACCCCATCATTGATTATGGAATCTAAATTACCCACAGCATCACTACAATGTACTCATTGATTGAAGTTTGAGAGAGACACATACATTCCATATTTTATGCTATTATTTATATTTAATAGTCAGGATTATATATTATAGACTTTATAGTCTAGTCGGGAAGAATTGTTGGGTCTCTGTAAATTATAGTGTGGTCTAGACCTATTCTATCTGTAAAGTGTCCCGAGATAACTTCTGTTATAATTTGACACTATAAATAAAATTGAATTGAAATTGAGTTGCATTTATAGAGATTCTGGGCATTTGATGGAGTGACTTCAAGTTGAGATATACTGGGAAACCTGGAAGAATAATGACATATTTTATGGTAAACCACTGGCTTATAAAATAATAATTCGATAAAATGACAAACAAAATGTGCGTGGACAACTAAATGGAGGGTTTTGGGGCCTACATCCTCAAACAATCCCACTTCTATGTTTGTCACTTAAGAGGAACTGAATGTCAATGAAATGTAGTCACTCCTTTACAACTCTATGTACAGTATCTGCCTGTCTCAGAGTGTGGCTCTCATGTTTTTTAGAGCAGACGTGCGTACGTACGTATATCTTGATTAGGATTTTTATGCAGTTGTCTGGAGTTGGAGGTTGTATGGACATTGCTTCAAGCATCTTCCCACACATCCTATACATCATCATACATAAGTGTTTGCATTTGTTAAATAACCTGCACTAGGATATTGACTGTAGAGTGTATGTTGAGTAAACACTGGCTGGTCTCTCCTTTTGTTTCTTTGAGAAATAGGCTATATCGAATGTGGAACCAAAGGTGGAGGTTCTTGGCTGTGTTATTAGAGTCCTCAAAGGAAGTTTTAAAAGTCAGTATCTAGCCAAACATGAGAGACCATTTCAGCATTAACAATGTATGTGTATCTTTTCGAAATGTTAAATTAATTCCATGGTTAAGGCTGGGATGAAAAATTACATGAATGTTTTAAATTTCACCAGATACATAAATGTCTTATCTCCACAGAAACCCTAACAATAATAGCATTTGGTTTTTAACCACTTTTTTCTTTTTGATAACTCTTATGCTAATTTGTTCAGCCTAACAGCACAACTGTGTATTATGTTGGAGACATGAGGTAAAAGGAAGAGAGGGTTTGGTTAGAAAGAGTAATTACTGTGACGTGAATTATGTCTATAGCTTTTCATTGAAGTCTTAGTGAAACACATTCATTGATGTGCACCCAAAATATGACTGACAGGCAACATTACCAAGCAACCCCCCCTTGAGGAGCTGTGGACTCATGGGGAGAGTGAAACATCTTTGGAAAGTCCTATTATAGTCAGGTGTTGGAGCAGGGCTTTGACACAAGTTGCTATCAGATACTGTAGATGAAGAGAGGGAGTTAGGGAGCTGTAGTACCTGGAGACATTACTAGGTGGCGTCAGCTGTCTGACCTTCAACATACAGGAGGTGCCTCTGGGACTGAAGTCATAATTTAAGAGTAATGAAAAAACGAAAAAGAATGGATTTGATTGCCAGCAACATCATTTACTCAACAGGCTACAGTGCAAGTGATAAAGTTAGTTTAAAGTACAAACGTGTAAGATTTAATTGGAATTAAATTATGTTTTTTTTTCTTTTACATGCAGACATTCTGTAAATGTAAATCCTTACACTGACTATAGGTTCAGTTTTGCCAGAGACAACAGAGACGTTTGGAGCCACAGTAAATGTTTCTAACTGAGACTTCACATCCTAATTTGGCTGACCTTTGAGGAGTCATATGTAAATCCACTCTATCTTTAGTTATCTCTGAAAAAGTGGTCACGACTGGCTTAAGCTCATGAGTTTTCTCTCCCCGCCACCTTAGACAAGTTATGAATGCAGCTTGTTCCCGTAGCAACAGCTAGGGCTGTGAAATTGCATAAATTACCTGTTCCGAATATCATCAGTCTGGTAGGAATACTCAAAGCAGGTTTTTGGTAGTCACTGTCAAATGGGCTGTCAACTAATGCACCACCACCCACCTGTCTCACAGTCTAGATGGAAAGAGTAAAATAATTGGATATCATTATTTCCATTTACCAGTGGGGGAGTGGCAATGAGGCAACTGAAAATATCATCAAAGGACTATTGGAAAACCAACACATGCCCCATTGTGTGCCAGAGTAAATGCATTACTGTGATGCCTATTTCAGCTGCTCTATAAAGCCATGCCACACACAGATAGAGTTTTCGTTTTTCATCACTCATATAACGGGAAAGCGGCATTAGAGGCCCCCAGGAACCTGGCCTCTCAACAATGCATTTGCACAACAAATGTTCTCAGATTGTTATGGATAGGGGCTCCTAATTTCCTTTTGACAAAATGCACACACACACGCATGCATGCACGCGCACACAGACACACAGACACATGTTCAAGCATGCACAAGTGATTGGATTGCCTGTGTAATCCAGCTCTTATTCTAAAGAGCTGTGGGCTTTATCAACAATCTAGATCGAGGAAATAGAAGATTTAGACTCACACACAAACAGCTTTGCAGGGCCCTTGATTGGGATAGTGTGCAGTTAAACAAGGATAGCTATCGTCATCCCTTTTGGCTTTGATTGCAATCAGTAGCCAGTAAACTCTGTGACACTCATTAAGAGAGGATTAGACCTTCATCTCAGTCAGGACTTGACGCACTAAACAAAATCAACATCATTGAAATAATTAGAAATCTATGGTTGTGGCCGGGTTGGCACAGTGGGTAGAGCAGGCACACATACATTTTGAGGTTTATGCCTCGACGCAGAGGTCAAGGGTTCGAATCCGACCTGTGATGATTTCCTGCATGTCTTCCCCCCTCTCTCCCCTTTCTCACCTAGCTGTCCTGTCAGTTAAAGGCGGAAAAGCCCAAAAAATAATCTTAAAAAAAAAAGAAGTGTATGGTTGAAAGCATTTATGTTTTCGCAAGTAACAAGGCATGTAATGCTTTGTTATCACAAAAACATGATTGTTTCACTTACAATAAGGAAATAATGTCCCATATTTTGAGCTCACAATTAGTGAAAACGCCACAGCCAGTGTATTATCCATATCCACAAAGGCTAATTTAAAAAAACTGTGAAAATACACTTGACAAGGATAATGTTTTATTGTTTAATTCCAGTAAGGTCGGAATGTTTTCCATCTGAATTCTCACTATTTAATAATCTTAATTTATTTTCTTCATCACCTACAGGAAACTATGGGGAGAGTGGTATGGAGGCCTTCAAGGAGCTGGCCTCTCAGGAAGGCTTATGCATTGCCCACTCGGACAAGATCTACAGTAACGCAGGGGAGAAGCACTTTGATCGCCTTCTGAGGAAACTACGGGAGCGTCTACCCAAAGCTCGTGTAGTGGTGTGTTTCTGTGAAGGCATGACTGTTCGAGGTCTCCTGATGGCCATGAGGAGACTGGGAGTGTTCGGGGAGTTCCTCCTCATCGGCAGGTATGGATGTGGTTTTTTTTACCTTCTGATTCACTGTTGAGAGCATCTCGCTGGATGGCAAGACATCAGTTTACAGGCTGGAAGGCTGGGATATGCTGTGTTGTCTTCCTGATGTGCATGTCACCAAGGCAACCAAGAAGAATTAGACCTCATACCATTAGCACTGAATAGAAATGTTCTCCAGCAATGAATAATTGGTATTTCTGTCACAGACACAAAACTAGAGAGAGAAACAATGCTTCTAGTCCATTATCTCCCTTTGGGCTGCCTCTTATTTGCCTTTTTAAGGTCATTTTGCTTTTAGCAATCAAAGATATGCTCACACACATCTATTTGTGCATATAAAGACCATATTGAATCAACCTGAATTGTAAAGATCTTTCCTTTTTGTGATTGATAGTCACATCATCTCTTCCTCTCCATTTTCCCACTCTTCCCCTCTTTTAGTCAATGTTGAGTGACAGTGACTGACTCTAGCTACGATCTTAGTCATTACAAAAGGGCAAGAGTCGTCTCACACACTTATACAGCGGCACATTACACCATGAAATAGCCCTGAAGGAACATTCACACTTATCAGTGAAGTCCAAAGAAACCTTGATGCTACTTTTCAGTTCATTCGTACAATATTTTCCCCCAATCATTTCAGTAAGGGAGCAGGTTTTTTTTGGCACCGGTCTATTGTAGGGCAGTTGTCCACCAAATGTTAAATGAGGAGGACATTAATAAGACAGCTAAGGATGACCGAGACTTGTAGCCTAGCTAAGCAGTATTCGTTGGAGATTTGCATGAACACTGCGTGAGTGCAGGTCAAATTCTCAGGAAGAACCTGAGAGACAAAATACAGTACAGTAACTTCCATCTTTACTCTTTGTCCACTCATTTAATTGTTTGGATTTTGGCTCATAGCACCCTGAATGTTCAAAGACATTGCATACATAAAAAGATGTGCATGCGAAAAGTAATTTTATGATGAAGACTTATGGGTTATTTGTTTTTGAGCCTTTTTGGTTTTTTGGGCCGCATTTTCAAGAGTTTTTGACAATGCACAATCTGGAGTAATATGTACAATGCATAAGATGTAAATGAAATATGTTGTTTTACCTTGTTAAAGAAAAGGGTACTAGATGAATAATTCAATGTTTAAACTACAGTAATGTGTAAAGTATTAACAGCAGGTTTTAAAGATACAGTGGTAGTCTTGCGTTATGTGTGTTGAGGTTGTTGTCTCTTCCTCTTCAATAGATTTCTCCCCGTGTGTTTGTTGTTTGTTTATAAAACAATAGGTTTAGGTAATGTTTAGAAAGAATCAATACAGTACAACTTTTACCATTGATGTTCAAAGTAGATCGTTGAAAATGATTCATTTGGAGTCAATCATTCTGTACATACACCATCCTGATGCTGGCACTATGTGCATTAATCCTCAGCTAAAAATAGTCCCCAACTCATTTTTTTGTTTATTATTTAAATTTATATGTGAAATTTACACCTGTTGGAGTAACATTTGCCAAAAAGGCTGGGTAACTTCAGGAAGTCAGCCTCTTTTTTTAAAAATTAAAAAAGAGAAACTATATATTTGTGAGCAGTTTATAAAGATTTCCAGCTTCAGTGTGAACCAATAGGCTTTAAGCTGAGAGCTGCAGAGTAGGGAAGTTGGAAAGCATTGCGATACAAATTAACCGTTTTTTTTGTCTTGGGATCTGTTGACAGTAAGAAAAATGCAGAAAACCTTAAAAGTGTTTGTTGAATAGCTACAGTATCTAAAATATGTGAGTAAGCACACCTAGTTGTGTTAGATAAAATCTGACTTAATTTCCTTGTATGTACTTAACACACATACAGAAGATTTCCAGTCTAATAGACACTTCTCTATTGGCAGGCACCGAAGGATTTGTTTCTTGTCATTGCCATTATCCTTGAGGAAGCCTTTCTTATAATATCTCCCAGTGGTAGAATCAAAGAGAAGACAAGTGCTGCTCTTGGCAGCCTCCGTTTATGTTGTATGTGTTATATTCGATGCATACGTGCATATTTAAGTTTTTGACAGGGGAAGGCACTCTTTCTTTTCAGATGCAGAACATGCCTTTTAAATTATCCATTATAATGACACTCTAGGGTTACATTCCTTCCCATGTCTCTCCTTTTCTTTTTCCTCTATAGGAGATGGGAAAGTGGGTCTTTTTTTAGCTTTTGTGGAAGTCTCCATGGGCGGAGGAAATGATTTTGGGTCAGAGAGAGAGAGAGAGAGAGAGAGAGAGAGAGAGAGAGAGAGAGAGAGAGAGAGAGAGAGAAAATGATGTTGGGCCAACACAGATGCCAAGCCATGTGTGTGTTTCCTGGCATGTAGTGGACAACTGAATGAGGCTGTCAGACAGGTATAATCTCATCAAAGGGGAGCTTGTTTTCTCTTAAATCATGCTTTTCATGATGTGTGTGTGTGTGTGTGTGTGTGTGTGTGTGTGTGTGTGTGTGTTTGTGTTGAGTAAGGTACACAGGACAAACAAAGAGTGAATGAAATAAAGTGCCGGAGCAAGAAGAGTACTGACAAGCCAATCTGTCGTTCTTACATTTAACATCTAACGCACTGGCTACTCAGTCTCTCTTTTATTACTGCAAATGCCAAAGTCTGTTGTCAACAAAAAGGTAATTGTATTAAAATTGCTAATGTAGGACAAAAATGCCACTGAAAGACAGACAATTTGCAACTGAAGTCTTTTGCACCTTTTTGACTTTTATGCTGCTGTAATCAATATTTTTATATTAACAATGCATTAAATGACTATGTGTTTGTAAAAGGGGTCACTCATACCCACAGAGAATTATCTCTGCAGTTCCCCTCAGCTCTACGAAGCATTTAAATGTCTTTCACTGTTATGGTGTTATGGCAGTACCTGCCCAGCACCAAACAGTAGACAGACAAAGTTAGCGACTAGCTGGTGAACATGGAGTGTTATTCATCGGGTGGCCAGAAACACAACTCCAAATGAATGCTAATGTTGCTCTCTATCTGCTGGATATATACATAGTCAACTGTTTGCTGACATGTTCACCATATCATCTTAAAATGGTAATAATATGTAAATGTTGTGTTTACAGCTTGTTTCCACTGTCTTAGAGTTGCTAAAAATCAGCTAATACAGGTTTAAACAATAAACTTGTGCTGTCTGGTGCTTGCAGATTTCATTCAATCAAGAAACACATACATATGTAATGGTAAAAGCATAATTTCCATTACTTTTAAACAAAAAAAACATAAATTACTGTGCAGCACTACAATTTCACAACAGTGTACTCTCTGGTATCACAACAGATCGCAGTAGGCAATTAGGAAGGGTCTTAATATAAGCTTCATTACATTCAGCATGAGTCAACTACAATGATGATAAAAATTAAAAGTTGACTTTTTGCCCTGAGAAAAGTCATCATATACATATTTAAAATCCACATGGCTCATGCCAGAACAAGCTAAATGTGCCAGGAACAGGGTAATTACAACATAACTTATTAACTTTCGATTACAATATTCCCATGAGTCCAATCGGCGTAATAATTTAAATGTCAAAGCACCATACCAAAATGTACATAAAAAGCAGGCAGTGTGTTTTTTTCATAGAACACCACAGAGGCAGACAGAAACACTATACAGCAGTAGCTACATAAACTACAAGTAGACATGCAGAGAGTTTTAAATCCGAGAGCTTTTGTTTTAGCTCTTCAGTTAACCTGCTCTTCAGACGAGGGCCAGGTGTGGCAGCGTGCTCGACCCACTTTATCCCTGACCTGCAGACTCTACTCTGCGTCACTTCAGCACTTTATATCTACTCTGCTTTGCTATTGTCAGTCAACAGGGCTCTAGTCTTTTTCTCTCTGTGATGTCAATCATGATTTTGCCAATAAGCGCCTCCATTACCCTACAACTGCACACACGCACATGAGAGGCTACATTTATTCCATGCATACACTCCATACATAGATTATCCACTTTATTTCAATCAGGAATACATTGATTTCCATCTTCTTGTTGTGTTCAAGTACATTTCAAAGTGATTCTGTTACATCTGCTTAGGCACATGAATGTAGGCTTAGTCAGAATGGAACAGGAAGCACAGGAAGTGTATTATATAACCTCAGTTATTTTTTAATAACACAAAATTATTGTATGGCTGAGCTGGAAGATGGTTGGTGAGCAGATTAGGAGAGTCAGTCAATTCTGCAATAGGAAGGTCAAAGAGAGGAGTAGACTTTGGATTTTTTGACTGTGGAGTCCTGCTGGTCTGTCCTCAGATTAAGGCGGAGACCGCATCATGAGAGATGTAACAGAGACAAAGAGAGATGAAGGTAGAGGCAGAGAGAGACGGGGAGGAGATAAGAAAGCTAGGTTGGGAGTAGATCGTCACTGATCTGGTGAAAACCCAAGTTTTAGTTTTTACATTTCTAGACAGGTTGAAGGATGACATGCTTCTCAATAGGCTGAGAAATTCTTCCACTTCTCAGGCCCATAAAACAAGACCTTTTGGACCCTTGTCTTTCAGTAACAAAGGTAGAGTAGAAGTAGCATGGCGTTTCCATGGCAACGCAACACCTCACATGGAGGAGTTTGAGATGGATAGACGGGTCATTAAAGCATTTGACTTTGTTGAAACTTAAAGTCAAAACTGCACTAATCAATATTTTAATATATTATGTTGGATAAAACAGCTATGTGTGGTGTGAAAGGTGTTGCTTGTATGCCTGTACGAACAAATTTAATTTCCAGCCACAGTTGTTTTCAGCACAAAAACCTAGAGAGTCTAAAGAGGCAGATATTTCCTTCTGGAGTTGGTAGAAACAAAAAAACAGAAACAGAGAGAATATTGGACCTACATTTATCCGGTGGCCAACTTCAAATGAATGCTAATGTTGCTCTCTGTCTGCTGGATGTGTGACTAGTCAACTGTTGTCAACACATCCCCATACAACGATTCGTAATATAACCTTAAAAAAAGTTATGCATTGTTTTTCGTGCATTATCCTACGAATTTCCAGCAACACGAGCGATCATTGGAAAAGTTTGTATTTTCGGTTAAAATAAGTACTTTTGTTATGTAATTTAAATATGTGATGATAGTTACAGTAAGTACGTAAATGTAAGTTCAAATAAACGTTTTGCTTTCACACAGGACACAAACAGCGGTCTCCTGGGTGAAAGCCCTGTGTTTGTTTGACCTATACTTCGTCAGCCCTGCCCATCCTGGCTCACCATTACGTGGGTTATATACAACTAAAATAGTACATTACATTTGGTAGGTATAAGTATGAACAGTGAATGAGAACAGCTTGAACAAGTTCACCTTAACAAGTTGTTTGAAGCTTGTTGTGCTGCCCTCTGCTAGACAAAAATCTAGACTTGTTGCATATAAGACATTGGATACTCTCTTAAAAGCATTGTCAAAAAAGAGATGTCATCTGATAAAGCTTGTAATTGAAGCCTGGGGGAGTTGATGTATTTGTACATGTACAGAGCAATTTTTTAAGGAAATGTACAAAGTGTTTCTTTACCTTTCATAAACTATCAAAGGCGTAATTCAGTGTATGGCAGTTCCATGACAGATAAACCTTGCCAAAATAAACTATCACATAACGCCTTTACATTTTTTTTCTCAAAGCCTCTTTGAAGTTGGAATAGCTTTTCACCCAATACGTTTAGGACATAACTCAGAAATTAGTTTCACCATAGGGAGGAATTTTAATGTCCACTGAAAAGCAAGCAACAGCTACAGGAATGTAATACATACTATGAGCTGAAAATATGTATGAAAATAAAATCATTGTTCCACTTCATCCTCAGAACAGTCTTTTGAGTCCAGCCACACAACTTATAGAGGAGTAGAGTTATTTCCCATTAAGCTTCATTGGTTGAACAAGAAATTAGTGTGTGGACCAGTGTGAGCTACACAGAGTGCCCTTGACGCAGTAAAATGGCCACAGACTCCATGCCTGTTATTTGACCACAGATGTACAAACAGCTACAGTATCTGATGCACATTGGGCACAGTATTCACAACTGGAAGTCTAGAGTATAATCATTAAGAAGTTTAGAACAAGCTCTATCTCCCTGCCAACAATTCTATCAGTAGTACCATTACATACCTATTTTGAAATTCCCTGTGGCTTCTTTGACATTTGTGCTGTCAAGTACACCAAACCCAGCTACATGTAAAACTAAAATTTACAAATCTTTTTACTTCATCTGTAAATTGCGGCTGTGGCTATTGAAGACAGACGAAACACTCAAAAGAATGCACAGATTTTGCAAAAAGGCCAAAGAAAAGTGTTCACAATTTCTTTCAGGTCTCCAGCTCATGCTAACTCAAAGTGAAGGTGACACACAGCCTTACTGCTGATAGCTGCAAAATAGGAATCATTCATAAAATGGGTTTTCAAATTGTTAGTGAATGTAACAGAATATGTCTGTGAGCTGACAGGAATGCAGCCATGAAAATATTTGGCAGTGTGTGTTTTAACTAAAGTTTCCCTGAGGCAAATCCCATTAAATTCTCTTCCAGTTAAATGAGAGTATTACAGTAAATATCTGAATCCTGACTAAATTTCCAAATCCTCAGTGATATAATGAAATTGCCATGAAATAATTTTTTCAGCTTTGAAATTTAGATATACATCTACTGTACAGTGTCACCATAGTTGCAGGGAGCAGGGAGTGAACCCACCTACCCATTTTCCCGACTGCTAGCTCTCTTGCAATTAGCAGCATTCACTTTCTCTCTCTCCCTCTAATGTTGCTTGAATGCTGTTATTACTAAACATAATTTACATAAGCTCCTTTTCCACATGTAACGCTCATTTCTGCCCCAGTCTTGCACACACAGTTTTGGTCTGGGTCCCATTTTGAATGCTTACTTCTTGTTTTATTTTATTTTATTCCTGACAAAACTGACACTGAGACAAGAATGTAGATGTTCTTGTGTTCTTGGCTTGGCACAAGTCGTTAGCACGGTATGACTGTGTCTTTTGAGGTGCAGAAGAAAGCTGTGACCCCATATTGTATGTTTCACATGCATTTCTGCATTTGGCTGTCCTATTCGATTTCCTGTAACAAGGGGACTCAGGTTTTGCTCTGAGCTTGAATAAATGAAACGTTTAGAGCGCCTGAGAGAGAGAGAGAGCGAGAGAGAGAGGGGAGTTGTGGTGCTACACATTTAGCTGCCTTTTTCCTGTCATCTCTAACGCTTTCATCTCGTACCCATCTCAGGAAGGAGAGCGCGGAGGATGTGGAATTTTGCCTATTGACTTGCAAGTAATTTGGCAAATAGCGGGCCATGAGCAAAAAGAGACCTTATCTCTGGCAACAGCACTGGCAACAACACCATCCAGAATTGTAGATGTACAAGGGGTTAGGACTAGATTTTTGTTTCTCGGCTTTGGTGTTATCCATCCTTCAGAAATTCTTCTGAATCAAACATTAAAAGATATATTCAGATTTCTGAAATCTGTTTGGATAACAAGATCAAGGAAGTTTGAGGGCGCAGAAAAGGATTTCCATTTAGTAATTGATGGACAATTTCAAGCTTTAATGCTTTACATACTACAGGACCGTGTTTAGCCCCAATTTAGCAGGTTTTTTCTGATCATCTACAATTCTCCTCTTCAGGATTATTATGAGATGTGTGTGGCGTGATCCCCATAACCGCCAATGTGCTGCACTCTCTTGCTATAGGCTCACTCTCCAGAAACACACTGTCTTTTGTTAAGCTTCCAGTGAGAGCACAAAAGCGACTGATACATTATGAATGTAAGGAAGAGAGAAAGTGTGGTGGGCGGTAGAGGGGTGTGCTGGGACTGAGACAAAAAAGCAGATGAGGAGTGATGTCGAGCACCGAGCCT
Source organism: Sander lucioperca (assembly GCF_008315115.2). Classification (NCBI taxonomy): domain Eukaryota; kingdom Metazoa; phylum Chordata; class Actinopteri; order Perciformes; family Percidae; genus Sander; species Sander lucioperca. The sequence goes on from NC_050191.1 coordinate 15,799,126, forward strand.
CCATCTTTACATTACTCTCTCTGTGCGACATTATTCTGTCCTTTTGACCCTCTTAACGAAAGCAATCTTCAGGCAAGTTTAGTGAGAGTTTAATGGGGCACGTCATGCAGGAATCAAGCTCAATATGATTCTTGTTAGCAGGGCAGGATTTACTGTACCTCTGAAATGAAAGGCTTGTGTGCTGCTTGTGCTACAGTCACCATGGAGATTTTGTTTTGGCTCATGATAGAGTTGGTGTGATCGTCTCACTGCAGATCTGTCATTCAGTCTGTCAGCAGGGCTCCAAACACAATAGTCCCTTCTTGGGAAATATGGCCGACATCTGAAAAATTCCTCCCAGCAACAACAGCAACAAAGATTGTAATTATAAGATACGGACACACTGTCTACATTCATTCAGTCATGGAGCCCTGCTTGCGTTACTCGTACACACGTGGCTCTGGAAAGTATATTTAAGTTGAGGCGGGATTTGTGATTGCATCTGTTTGTCTTCCAGTGAGCAATGGAGCACAATAAGCTGCATCTGAATATTTATAACACGCTTCTGATGTTAATTGAAAGCAGCTACACATTGTCAAGGACATCGCTCTCTTTCCAATTGATGCCTTGTGTTCCCTTGTGCAAGGGGATGGGTGAATGACATTGGAGTGATCAAAAATAGCACACTGGCTTTGCATCTGGACATAGATGTCGCATCCTGATTCACAGAAGCTGAAATGCTTTCTTGTACAGACAGCCAATATTGAATAACGTATGAAAACGTGCAAAATTCAAATGACAAACACAACACATCAGTTAGGATCTGCAATAACCAAATAGTCTTAAAACAATAAGAATTGAAATAGAAATGAATCAACAATATTTTTTAATAATCTAATTGTTTGTTTTCATGCAAAAATCCCAAACATTCTCTGCTTTCAGCCTGTGAGGTTTTCTTGCTTTTTTTGTTTGTTTTACATTATTGTTAATTAAATAACCTCAAATTTTGGACAGGTGGTCGGACAAAACAATCACCATCTTGTGGTCCTACTAATATAACATAATGTAAAATAATGGTAGAGTGCACAGCGAACCCCAGATGCAGGAGCAGGAGAGGCAGCTTCTTAAAATGTAGGCTAATAATGCAAATATACCCAAATCATCAAAAAAAAATAATATACAGTAGGCTTCAGTGTTTAGTAAATCATTTTGAAATAGTGGGCATTATTTTGTATCAGTTGTTTATAAAGTTTTAGGTGGAGCTGTGATTTTTTGGTCTGTTTTTGTTCAGGTGGATATTTGCCTGACAAAGACCTTCCAGCCACAAATGTTGCATCATTACATTTTTGGGAGCTTGCAAAATTCAGTGAACTACCACAAACAGCTGTGCTCTAACCAACCTTATGTAATGATTTTAACATTAAATTGACCAACTGATGATAAGATTCTGTCATCCATCAGTCACTGCTACGGCTGATATTACATGCAGAGACTTTATCACGGGGTTTAGTAGTGGATTGACGTTCCTTGGTGCTAAAAAGCAAAAAGGATTTTCTCCCAGCAGTGTTTCCTGTCAACGTAGAGGAGACTGATCTCCCAACTCAAACTGGGGCATGATGAATTAGTAAAAGCAGCTTGGATGGGCTTTTAAAGGCTCCCCGGCTCACCCAGGGTCCTCTGTGTCACCTCAAGAGAGTCATGCTGCTGCCGCCATCTAGCTAACAAGCCACCACCACTTCTGTTTTAACTCCACAGAGTTGCAGAAATAAGGGAAATGGAGGAGAATGGGAGTATAGGGAGAGAGAGAGAGAGAGAGAGAGAGAGAGAGAGAGAGAGAGAGAGAGAGAGAGAGAAAGAAAGGCAGTTTTTGAGATGGAACGTTAGTGTTCGGCTTACGAGAGAAACCCATGTATGAATATTTCTTCCACTGCCAGAGCAGTTTCGAATTAATTAATGATGTTGTGCGATCATAATAGAGATAAATGTAGAACAGAAAACTAAAATTACCCCAAAGAGCTCCTATTGTGTGAAATTCTTGCTCACAATTATGTACTGTAGGATCTGAGAGCTTCTTCCACCACTGAAAATGAGATGATTGGACAATGATCAAAAAGAGAAAGAGAAACAAGAAGTTATGATGGGAGTAAATGAAGTGTGTGTGTGTGTGTGTGTGTGTGTGTGTGTGTGTGTGTGTGTGTGTGTGTGTGTGTGTGTGTGTTAAGATCAAAGACCTAAAGCCTGATTTTACTTTTAAGAATAATGTAATTCTAGCAATTAGACCGGTTGACATTCTAGTGAATGACAGACAGATTAAAAGTTTTTTCCATTAACTACCTGAACTTTTATTTCACTCGCGTAGAGCAATTAGGAAACTCTTGACTACCCTATCCTCCCTTTCCTCTTTTTAAAGTAACTCTTCTCATTCATCCTCCAGGGGAAACAGCGCATGTGATTAAATCTCTGCCCTGCCAATTAATTCATGGCTTCATAAATATACAAATGTGCTATCAAACTGGAACTAGATCATCCGGGAGAGTTGGGAGAGCTCTCAGTCTACTCACTTTTGTATACTACTCTATAAATTATCCAGCTTGGCATGCTGCAGCCCTCTAAACAATGCCACACATCATCAAGTCTCAGTAAATCATCAAAATACGCACATCCCATTATTAAGCATGTGGCATCAAAGTATTAGCATCCTGCTGACTTTATTTAAAATAAATATATAATGATGATAAATGCTGACTTAAATTATTCAGTATTTGGAAAGTTGATGGTAAAAGAGAAATTGAGTTGAGTTCAAACTGTCAGGATTGGCCTCAATCTTGTGAGTTTTACTTGTTTAAATCCACTGTGCCACAAATATATTTATACTTGTGTTGTATTTACCTACTTACTTAAGTGTCTAACGTAACATTGGCACTGGACACTGTGGTTCATGGTTCACATCTACCAACAGCCAAAGTTGGTTTCTTTTAACTATGACACTAATCTTTCTTTTCAATCATGTTTTTTTGTTACCAGATCAGAATAAACTCATGTGAATCGCTTTTGTAACAGTCATATAGGTCACTTTGGAAGGTTAAATAAAAACACTCATATGTTGAAGGGCAATGACAAATGACCTATTTTGCATTTTAGGTATAAATACTGTTGGATTAACCATACATAAGTACTCATAGTGTTTGCATTTGTGATCCTTATTACTGCCAAAAGTAACTGGTATTCAGTATGTTGCCTTGCATCACAAACCTCAGCTTTCTTAAAACTAATGAATTATTTTTTAAATCGTATATATGTCAGAGGTATGCTCTGTTTTATAGCTCAGACCTGCTGCCTTGTCTGTCTTCAGTACGATTCCAAAACTAATAACATACTTGAACAGCGTTGACTCCTTAATCCGCTTAAACAGGTGTTCCTCCACTATATCTGACTCAGGCTGTGTAATAATGGGCCTTCCAATATGCAGTGTGAAGCTGCAGAACATTGAGGTGACATTAAATCAGATTTTGTCCCATTAGGCGTCTCTCTGATGGCCCAAGAGTTTTGATGAGCTGCTTGGAGTTCTGCCAGACAGCGTGATCCTGAGAGAGGAGAGCAAGGAAGAGAGAATGTCATTTTTCTACATCACAAACTCCACTGTGAGAAACAGCCAAGCATGTCTTGCACCTCACTCTCTTTATCTAAAAAACAGTCTGTTTTCCACTGTTCTGTTAGAAACAAATACGTTAAACACGGAATCGTATTGAATAGACCATATGAAATGTAGTTACCCTGTCAGTTAAAGTATGTTTATGATAAACACTCGGAAGAATTATGCACACAAATCTATACAGTGGTGTGTGTGTGTGTGTGTGTGTGTGTGTGTGTGTGTGTGTGTGTGTGTGTGTGTGTGTGTGTGTGTGTGTATCTGTACTACATGTACTGAAAGAGAGCAGGAGGGACAGAGACAGCATTCACTTGGAACTAATTAAGGAAATGTGACTAGGACCAATGAACTTCACGTGTTTCGGACTCTAAACTCAATTAGGAGAGTGAAAAGGATAACTCAGTTGAATTGTTCTTCTTAAATATATAGCAAACACTTTAGGAGACACAACGGGCAGATATCCTTGTACAAAGACTAAGACAGGTTATGTTGTGATCTAGACCCTATTGCTGTAACTTTGTCCTCTCAACATTACCAAACATTGTTCTTGTCTTTGACAATAGTTGTTGCTGACAGTAGAGCATACATGTATAATTTAATGGATCCTAGCCTTCCTTTCTTACACCATTTATTTAAAAACATTTGTGAACTTTACACAATTACTGTATTACAAATATTCCCTATACCTTTTGCTATAAGCCATACAAATCTGCACATTGATATCAATTATTATAATTATTATTTTATTATCTTTCCAATGCATTTGTGCAAAGATGCAAGTATGCATTTTCTTAGCTGCATCCCACATGCCAAAACATATCCAGCTGGCTCTGATTGAACTGTGCAGGAGGAATAATTTAAAGACAAATCTCTATCAAAAGAACAATATATTTGCAGGTGACTATTAAATGTCAGTTGTTGGGGTGTCCTTCCAAAGCTAACGATGAATTGTTTCTACTATAAGTACTGTCTCTGTAGCAAAAGCCTGCAGTGTCACGAGATCACACGAGAATTGCAAGATCACAAAATCACACAAAAATCCATCTTGTCAGGCTTCAAGTAATGCATATGTGTCCAAACCACTAGCGCTTCAGACCAATCACGTCCTTTGAGGAGCAACTGGCTAGCTCCGGGCGTGGTTTAGGTGTGCATGATGACTGTTTGTTCAAAACAACAATGGTGGACTTGATAGACAGATGGTTAATCTAATCACCTGACAAATATTTTTTGAAAGTATCTGCCCTTTTTTCAAACAGTTTCCAATGATGGCTTCTCAGATGGTTCTGTGTAATAAACAATCTGTCAGGTTAATAGAGCTCCATTGTTGTCCAGAAACTATTAAAAACACACCAGTGACACAACTGTTTGTTTCACTGGGTGACATGTTTATTCATTACTATGAACATGGGCACTGTAGTTTATCTTGAGTCAATCCTTCATACATCATTCTGGTGCGGTAGGTACTCGTTAGTGCACCTAATGTGTATTCCCCGGTGGCTGAAAAGAGACACCAACAAATGCACTTTTTGCTTTTGTTTAAGTAACATTTGCTTAGAACTACAGTGCCCAGCTGTTTTAGGAAATGACATAGCATTTTTAAAGATTTATATCTTCAGCAGGAACCAATGGGTTTCGTGCCACAGAAATGGTAGGGAAGTCAGAAGACAGAGTAATACATGTTGATTTTGGCACTGTCAAGGGTTTTGTTGACAGTAAGAGAAATATAAAACAACGCCAGCCTTGTCTATTAAATTTTCACCTCCCAATGTGTAGGATAAGTGAGACAGATGTCAGGATCAGCTGGAGAAACTTCTGGATGATCATTTCAATACTGGCTGTCTCCTGCTGCCCAATATATGTAGGAATGCATATGTTTTTTAGCTTGAACAATGATATACATATGTTTAAAAGTTTCCTCTTTACATTCTCACAAATTTGGTTGAATGTCTTCCTTTTTCTTGACTGAAGGTAATTGTGGACATAAAAGGTCCGAGACTTTGACCTGCACACGCACACGCACACACACACACACACACACACACACACACACACACACACACACACACACGTCCTTGTCCATCACCCAGAACATCCCATGTGTGCAAGGTAATTGGTTCCATGGTGAGTCATACCTAATTGGTGTGTAGCTGTCAATAGCATAGGTATTTCAAAGCAGTAGACCGAAGCCCACATTAGAGATAGAGAGACACAGAATAAAATACAGCCGGAAACCCCACATTGGCTCAGATTTAGAGAAAGGGCAGAGCTCAGACTGCTTACCTGTTAATTTGTTTTTCAGTGTCCCCTTTACTGATGTTTTCCATTTCTCTTAGAGCCCACTGGCAAAGCTGTGTGTCCAAATTGGCTTGGTAAGGTAGAAATTCTCGCACAGAGTGTTACACAAGCAAACAAACAAGCAAGCTAAAGGGATTGTGTAAAGCCTACAATTACGGTTGAGGCAATAATGGTGAGATTTCTATCCTCTTTAAATTAAGGATTGCTGCAGTGGACTTGAGATAAGCCTCTAACCAGTGCTGCCAAGCTAATTTAACATCGTACAAGAGCAGAGGCCGTAGTCGACCTGCTTGTAGTGGAAGCTCATTATTTAAATGAAAGCAACACATGACTTAAAGTTTGGGTTTGTGCATTGATGTTGTTCTGTCATTACATTTGCTGTTGTTTGATAGAAACGTTCTGATTAGTATCCATCTGAACACAGACATAACAAACATCATTCAGCCCACAGCTGCTCTACTTCTGTATTGCCTTTTACTCAATGATACTGCTGTTCTGTATGTCCAAATGGCGTTTGCATGGTTCTGTTTTCATGCTGCTACTTCCTCTATAATCCAACTTCCCCTTTAGAGGTGAACATTACTTTTCAACTGATTCCGCTCAAAGATTCATAGTCACTGACAATGTTTGCCAACACATCACCATTCAAATCCACAATCAGTACATCGATCAGTGAATGGATCACTGTTCATACAGCGCCTATGTTCAGTCTTCAGGTCATTTATCAGTTCAGTCGGTTGCTGGTACAAGCTGTTCGGTTCAGTTGGGTACAAAACTAGGCCTATGCAAGGAATGTACATTAGCTAGGTATTAGGTTAGTAGCTCAACAGTAGTTAGTAGCTCAACAGGTGAGTATTTGCAACAGAATTATAATCTTTTTTTATTAGTTTTTTAAGAAAGTTTTAATAAGGAACTAAGGGCTGAACTGACCAAGATGCTTTTGGTCACTGTTTTGAATCTGTTACACTACATTCTCTAAAAACTCTGAACAAAGCCCCTCTCATCTGTTTTATAGGTCCTATGACATGCTGCTTTTTGGATGCTTTTATATAGGCCTTAGTGGTCCCCTAATACTGTATCTGAAGTCTCTTTCCCGAAATTCAGCCTTGGTGCAGAATTACAGCCACTAGAGCCAGTTCCACAATGAGCTTTACTTAGGATGTGCCATTTCTGTGTCTGTAGCTTTAAATGCTATTGAGGAAGAGAGAGGGGGGGGCAAGGTGGAGGGTGTGGGGTGTGGCCTTGACCAACTGCCATGCTTCGCTTGTTTTCAAGCCATGATGTCTCTCTCTTTCTCATGGGCGGGCCAAATTCTCTGGGCGGGCAAAGCAGAGAAAGGGGAGGTAACCTTCCTCCTTATGAATCATAAGGAGCAGATTCCAGATTGGCTGAGCTTTCATTTTCTCAAAGGCAGAGCAGGATACCCAGAGCTTGGTTTACATCTATCATCATTTCTAGCCACTGGGGGACCATAGGCAGGCTAGGGGAACTCATATTAATGTTAAAAAACCTCATAAAGTGAAATTTTCATGGCATGGGACCTTTAATTGGTATCATACATTTGTATCATAAATTGTAACACCTTCCTTTCTAAAGATTTATGTGAGTGAACCTACCTTGAACCAATCCAACTTTTCTATGAAGCCTCTTTCTTATCTATCTACTGTCACGGCATCAAAGTGAATGCAGCGATTGTTATATTACTGTGTGTCTCATTTAAACTTTAGAACATTGTAAACGGAACCCTGCTTTGTGTCGTTTTGTTCAGCGAGAACTCGTAGCTGCTTTCACAATCAACTCACAGAGGTCAAGCCAGTAGATGATAGGATACGAACCACAAAACAATCATGATCGGATTGTTTCATAACAGTCACCAATGAGGAGAGCTTGCCTGCTCAAAGCTACACATTCATTCAGTAACAGTTGTGATTCAGCACATAGTCAGTTTCGTTTAAAGATTGTTTCATATTTGTTCGTACATGAACTGAACACTTTTACTGCCCTGTCCCCCTAAGAAGAGACAGAAAATCATCAATAGAATAGATAATCTATCATTCAAAGTAAATCTGCATAAGTGGAATCTGTTTTGTTTAGGTTGTGTGAAATTAGTTTGACTGTAGTGTCAATGATGCCAACAGTTTTATGGGCATGTCAGTCTGAATCAGCAGTTTAAATCATAATTACTACAATCCAATATAAAATACTTGTGACAGTAACATGAGAGTGCCTCTCATTCTAAATGTTGACAATGTTTTATTCTTACTTAAAATATTTTTTTATAATATTTTACTGCCCTTCCCCTACAATCCTTATGTTATAGCCTCTTCTTCTTTTTCTCTTGCTCCTGCAGTGATGGTTGGGCAGACCGTGACGAGGTTGTGGAGGGTTATGAGCAGGAAGCAGAGGGAGGAATCACCATGAAGCTGCAATCAGAGGTGGTCAAAACCTTTGATGATTACTACCTGAAGCTGCGCCTGGACACTAACACCAGGAACCCCTGGTTCTCTGAGTTTTGGCAGTACCGTTTCCAGTGCCGCCTTGAGGGCCACCCACAGGAGAACAAAAACTACAAGAAAGTCTGCTCCGGTGGGTGACAACAGAGAAATGTATATTTTTTTGTTTATAAATAGGAGCATCATACTCTATTTTTTCATTTTTCTGTCAGTGGGAGTAGAGGGTTACATTTGAACAGAGTGCATAACTCATGAATAATAACAAAAACTGTGTATTTTTTTTCTTTCTGTTTTCCTCCCCGAATATTCTCTCCCTTTGCTCCCAAAAGGTGATCATGGTAAATTGTGTTCTGCACTTATTAATGGCATTTAAATAACAATTCAAAATTACTCAGAACAAATCCAATAAAAAGTAATCAAATCAACAATGCAATTTAAATGACATTAAAAATAAATTGCTCAGCATGCTTTTAATCAACTGATAACTAAAATCAATTAGTGGCTTGTACTGACTGTTGCTATTTCAGAGCAGAACAATCGTAGTTGCTTTTCTATTTCCACTGTATCACACTCTTATATACCTCTTTTATTCCAAAGACCTTCAAGGTGGTAAGTGCATTTTTTCTTGCCACTACTATGGTAATGATTTTATCAGAATTGCACCTGCACTCTGTGAGCATTTTACTCCTCCAAGACAAGAAGAGTTTGACTAATGCTCTCTTTAACACAAGACTCTCTGTAATGTCTGAAAACTGCTATTTTGTAAAATTGTGAGATGTCTTGATCCTAGCAGTCTCAGGCTCTCGACCAGAGCGAGGATTGCATTAGTCAAACTCTGATGTGGAGCACTGGGCTTGTTTATAATGTATGAGGAATAACAGGAAATTGGCCTTACACTTTGAAAACTGCACAAAGGAATGGCTCACCCAGTACACACTGTTCACCCAAAAGGCTGAAACACCTGAAAAAGATGTTGGTGTATTGAAATAGATCACACCTTCTGATGTATGTGCATGTTGATGTATATGATTTAGAGTTGTAGACAATAAATATCAGGATTTTAAATGCACTATCTTAGGGGGCAAAGAAAATGGAAATTTAGGCATAAACTTTGGGAGAAATATTTCCATACAAGGATGCAAAAATGTAACATTTTCTACTTTTATTTACATCCTCAAAAACATTAAGGTTTGACTGTGGGACAATGCCTTTAGAGGGCTGACGGTGAAGTACAACTTGTCGTTCACAGCCTAGGATTTTTCCAGACAATGGTTGTTCTCCACATCTGTTTCCTATTGAGTTTTTGGACATCCTATTGTGATTTCCTTGTATGCTAATATATTTTTCTGCAAAAGAAGGTTCTACTTTGCAATAGATTTTCCATGTCTGGTTCTAATTCAATCATGCATTGTGGAAAACACAATGGTTCTACAGTGTAACTGCAGTTTGAATACAGCACAAAACACCAGACAAATAAGAACGTTTTCTTCAATTGTAAAAATTGTATAAATGTTTCCATTATTTTGATACCATCTTCTTTTCCCCTCTAACAGGAAATGAAAGTCTGCATGAAAACTATGTTCAGGATAGTAAAATGGGATTTGTCATCAATGCCATCTATGCCATGGCTCATGGCCTCCATGATATGCACAAGGAGTTGTGCCCAGGGCAGCCAGGGCTCTGTGAAGCCATGGACCCCATCGATGGCAGCAAGCTGCTGGACTACCTGCTGAAGACCTCCTTCAGAGGAGTCTCTGGAGAGGACATTTATTTTGATGAAAACGGAGACACCCCAGGAAGGTAAGAGGATGAGAAACTGGTAAAAAAAAAACATAGAAAAAAGGCAAATGGAAATAGACATTTCATATCACCAGGGTGGTTATAATCTGTGAATTTCCCCATCTAACACTCTACTCATGAGCATGCATGTACAAGCACACATGTGCACTAATCTTGAGCACAGAAGGATGTAATTGGTTTGGACTGGAACAGATTCAGTGGATTGTCCACTATGGCAGGCACTTTCATCTCTCTTCAGTCCAACAGACAGCATTTGACAGTCAGAAAACACAGCCGTGTCATTCCTCCGTCAACTAGAGGTCAGGTGGAGCACACTCTGGTTCAATATAAAGATGAGGCCAGGTGCACTGGCATGAGCTCTTGATGTTACACTAATGGGGTTGTAAGCTGTTTAAGTGACTTTGGTAGGTTTGCTAAGTTGCGGAATCGTTATCATTATATTACCTGTCACTTTCTCCTTCTCCCCTCCCTCTATATCTCTCTTTTCCTTTTTCTGTCTTTCTCTGTTTGTGATCTTTAACTCTCCTCCGTTGTACTCCGTCCCCCTTCTAGTCTTTTTTTTCCCTTTGTCACTTACTAAACTTGTTCTTGTTCATTGTGGTCCTCTGTCCCTCCCTCTGTCCAACCAGGTATGACATCATGAATCTACAGGGTGTGGGTGATGATCACTATGACTACATAAACGTGGGCTCCTGGCATGAGGGCATCCTAAACATCGATGACAACAAGCTGTGGTTGAACGGCAGTGACATGGTCCGCTCAGTCTGCAGTGAGCCTTGCTCCAAAGGACAGATAAAGGTAAGGGTTCAAATCCTCCAGCATTAAATTAACTCCAACATTGTTAATTTAGTCTGAAAAACCTGAAGTCTAATAAATCAATAGTCATTAACAGTGAAGAATTTTCTGTGTGACTCTGGGGGTCCAAAACTGTCTAGAAGTGTTAATTCAACACTGTGCCAGTGTATAGAAGTAAATACCAGCAGAGCTTATTTAACATTGATTCTGCTCTAACTAGCTCATTTTCATTGCACCAAGGAGATGAGTTTGGCCAAGTTTCGGGCCGACTCACACACAATGAGTTTCACAAAGTACTAGTGGTGTGTCTTAATTCTGATACCTCGTGAGTTAAGGTACATGTAGTACACTGTGTACACTATGTTCTCACTTTTGTAGTGCACACATTTCGACAAGGTAGTGTTGAGTGTTGTCGAGTCGTGCACGACCCGTAGCCTATGCACTGCTCGGAAATGGAATTATTATTATTAATGGTAATTTGCAAACGGGCGCAGCATTACCGCCACCTTTTGTTGTCCGCCAAAATATATACTGGCTTTTTTTCTTACTATTCAACTACAGTATAGAGGTACCTATTGAAAAACACATGTATAAATTACATTTGTATAGTTCGGTGTTCACCATTTCAATCACAACCGCTGCAGCTTCCTCCCCCACCATTGTCACAAGTTTGAAAATACATTGGTGGCCCCCAGGGACATAGCACAAAATTCTGGGCCCTGTAGAAACGCATTTTCTATGGGCCCTTTCCCACATCCACAGCTATTCATTCTAGCATCTCTTTGGGTACTCAGTCCCCTTATCACCCCCAGTCCGACACCCCTGGTGGTCCTGTAGCTTCTGCTCCATAGCAAAGATGGCGACCGTTGAGGGCGAGTGGTGTCCAGTGCAACATCCGTGTACTCATAGCGCACTTCATTTGGCCGTACTTTGTCAACGTGAATGCACTATGCATTCAAAATAGCAAGTTTAAGTACAGAAGTGCGCATTGGTCTTTATCAATTCCAAGAATGCCGACACAAGTAATATACTTGAAGAATGCTCTCCTCCAGTTGTCTTAGAGTAAAAAGTCTCATAACAAGACTAAGAGTCTATACCAGTACTAGCAACTCCCTGAGGCTGTACTAAGCTATAATGGTGCTTTGAGCTAAATGCTAACATCAACATGCTAACATACTCACAATGAGATGCTAAAATGCTGATGTTTAGCAGGTGTCAAAACAACAATTCTGCATTTTGTGCTGGACTGTTTCTTGGAACTTATTTTTTTCTACAGAATGTACATATGAGCTATGAGGTGTTAATTTAGCTTTAGAGGTGCTGGTAGGGGGATTTTGTTACCAAGCCAGGCTAGCTGTTTTCCCCTTTACGATAAGATTAGTTAGCTGCTGGTGGTGTATCAGTGTTCTCATCTAACTCTCGGCAAGAAAGCGAATAAGTGTATTTTCCAAAATGTGGAACATCATCAAAGTTATTACAAATAATCCTGAGAGGATCATGAATATCTGTACAAAATGTGATGGTAATCCATCCAAAAGTTTTTCAGATATTTCTGTTGTGACCAACGTAGAAGACCGGCTAACCAACCAACATAGCCATCTCTAGATCCACACCGCCAGCATGGCTAAAAATAAGTGCAATCAGTTAAGACAGAGATAGTTTTTCCCCTGTGCTCTCAAAGAACTTTTTTTTCCTACTGGTAACTGTGTCACTGCTTAGACGTGATGCCCCATTCTTGCCATGAATCTCGACATTTCCCATTTGTTCTCTTTGATAATTATCCAACACGTCCTCAGTTGCCAAGTAAACTTTGGGGATGTTAGTTTGTCCTACATTTTGACATCCTGCTTCATCAATTAAATATTGTTTACAATGCTTCATAAAAGAGAAAATAATTTACACAGGTACATTTTTTCTAAATCTAATTCAACATGAAAAAAAGCTAAATCCTTGTGCTTTTCATGATTACTTATGAGAAGTCTTATCAGTCTAAATTATGTCACACACAATGAAATAAGTTTGCACAAGGTGAACAAATCATTTCCTGTGCCTTTCACCCTATCTGCCTGAGGAGAAAGGGAGTTCGGGACAGTAAATAATAAAAACTGGTATTGAGCCCAGTTTCAAGAAATGCCCTGATTTGCTTCATCTTGAGACAATTGTTTTCACTCAAGCTATACCATAAATTGCCCTGAGGGAGGCTGCTGCTCACGCTTCCCCCTCTATCTGCTTTGTTTCCTGCCCCACTTATCACCCTGCTTTACATATCACAGTGCTGGTAACAGTGTTTTAGGGAGCAGAATGTAAAAGCAGCTGGCCTCGTTTTATGTCTGGGGCTCAAGGAAAAAAGAAACTGCACCAACATATCCTCGTCTTTGAAATCCCCTTGATGCTGATTACTTATTTAGGTTGCTTTGGGTGTGATGTGCTTCCTATCACTGTTTGATTACTGTTGTGACTGGTTACTAAGATGTCTGTGACCCCTCATCGTTGATGTCTGGCCTCTCTGTGTGTAGGTGATTAGGAAGGGCGAGGTGAGCTGCTGTTGGATCTGCACCACATGCAAGGACAATGAGATCGTCCAGGATGAGTTTACCTGCAAGGCATGTGAGCTGGGATGGTGGCCCGATGATGACCTGGAAGGTAGGAGAGACAAACCAGACACTCTGAGCCAATCTACTTTTAATTTTATGAACAATGTCCATTGATACTCTCCATATTTCCTATCCCTTGACCAACCCTCATTAATTATTTCACCTATTTCATGTGTTTGCTCTGAGCTAATCTACCTTTTGCCTGCTACTTTGTCAGGTCATGTATATCTTATAACACCAATCTAACTGAAACAGCACAAGCTCTTTTTCTCAAACTATTTTCTCTGTCAAAAATCATCCTCCCCGCATTAGCCTGTTAACACTTCACACCCTGAAACCTCCTTCTGCTGATGCTTTTCATCATCCAGGTCCTATGACCCTGCTCTCTTAACTTTCTCAACCTCCACACTACTCCTTCCCTCCTCCCTGCTCTTTGCCTTGTTGTGACCCAGTGGTTGTTTTGACAGCGATTTATAGAGTTGAGAGGAGCTCTCAGTTCCCAGGTGTAAAATCCTATTACTGACATGAGAGGCTTGGGGATACATCTCAGCAGTCTGTCGAAGAAGAAATTCTCCCTTCACTCTCATTACATGTCCCTATCTAGAGAATACTAATAGATAGAGTTGGTATCCTATTCATAGAGTTAGGTTGTACTGTCCATATGCTCACTCATTTGCTCATTTAGGGCAGGATTTCTTTTGTCATAATACCTTTATTTTTTAACATAATTTTTTCATTTCATTTCATTTTGGTGCTGGCTTCTCTTCGAAGTCAATGTGAATTGGCCCAGAGACAATGTACAGCACAAGAGTGGGCTTTGTTTTTGAATTATGTCTGGGTCTTCCCAGCTTAGATATGACAGCATGGGTTTTATAGGAATAAGGGTATTGAGGATTGTGTAAGAAGAGATACAGATAATTCATTTTTTCAATTCATCTTTGCCACCGTTGTCCGTTTGCTTGCAGTGGGGCTGATGCCTCGGTGAACTTAGCCGGGTGGGTGGTCAAAATAAACCAGCAAGAGTTCACGGCAGTGCGCTTCAGACACTTTCCCTCAAGTGTGTCTTAGTGTGTTTTTGCAGAAGTGCTTTTAAATAATATCTCAGTCTGACAATTGCTTTATACCTTCATATTCACATTAGTAAAATTGTGTGTGGAAAATACCCAAGCTTCCTGGGGCCAGAAGTTATTATAACATTTCACATTTCTCATGATTTGACATATTGGGAATTAGCAATGCAGACCAGTAGTGTGTTTCATACATAGGCATAGTCTTGCTTGTGATGGCAGTGACTGTAATGCTATTAGCAGCAGCATGTAATTTATAGAGGGTTAAGCAGGGGAAGTCTAGGGATGTCAGTTTTCTCCCATTAAGCTCTATAAACTTCCTCTGGGTGTTGGGTGGCAACTAGTGTATCATGACAGAGTTGACACACATACCCACCACATGTCTGCACATACACATTTGGCATTAAATGAAAATGAGAAATCTGACAGAACTGGAGCTTTGACACATGCAAATTAGTTCTTGAGCAATTTTAGGCCATCTAGATAGACTCTGATCTCTGCTACACACCTGACTTCCCTTGTGTCTCCACATTTGTGTTGCTCTCCTCTCTGCCACCTCTCTTCTGTCTGCTTCTTGGTTCTTTTCACCTGTTTTAATGTACCTTTCATTCACAAAAAACTACTACAGTACCAACAAAAGATTAACCCGACATCTCCTCTGCTCTTTTCAGGCTGCCAGCCCCTGCCTCTGAAGTATCTTGATTGGGCGGATGTGGAATCCATGGTGGCAGTGGCTTTCTCCTGCGTGGGCATCCTGATCACTTCTTTTGTCACCTTTGTGTTCATCCAGTACCGTGATACACCTGTGGTTAAGTCCTCGAGCAGAGAACTCTGTTATATCATCTTGGCAGGCATCTTCATGGGGTACATCTGTCCATTCACCTTAATCGCCCGTCCAACAGTGACCTCCTGCTACTTGCAGCGGCTCCTGGTGGGCCTTTCATCTGCCATGTGCTACTCTGCCCTGGTAACCAAAACTAATCGCATTGCCCGCATTCTGGCAGGCAGCAAGAAGAAGATCTGCACCAAGAAGCCCCGTTTCATGAGCGCCTGGGCCCAGGTGGTGATTGCCTTTATGCTGATCAGTATGCAGCTAACTCTGGAGATCACACTCATCATTCTGGAGCCTCCTGAGCCCATCAAGTCCTACCCGAGCATACGTGAGGTCTACCTCATCTGTAATACTAGCAACATAGGCATGGTGGCGCCACTGGGCTACAACGGCCTGCTAATCATGAGCTGCACCTACTATGCCTTCAAGACGCGGAACGTCCCGGCCAATTTTAATGAGGCTAAATATATTGCCTTCACAATGTACACTACCTGCATCATCTGGTTGGCCTTTGTGCCAATCTATTTTGGCTCAAACTACAAGATCATAACCACATCCTTCTCCGTCAGCCTGAGTGTAACAGTGGCACTGGGATGCATGTTCACACCTAAGATGTACATTATCATTGCCAAACCAGAGAGGAACGTCCGAAGTGCCTTCACCACATCTGATGTGGTGCGAATGCACGTTGGAGATGGAAAGTCGCCTCAATGCAAGAACAGCAGCATTCTCAATATGTTCCGCCGGAAGAAGCCTGGGTCGGGCAATGCCAAGTGAGTGACCTTTTATGTTGTTCATCTTGCTAGATTGTTTTTTGTTAGAGACAAAACTATAAGATGCCTAAACACTCAAATGTTACAGTGAGTTGTCCAAAACTAGTCGTTTGGCATTTCTCTAAATAAATCATCAACAGTAACCAGCAGCTGCTTATTTTTCACAAGAATATTTGAGTGCTTATGTGTAATGTTATTGGTCCTTTCCAGTACCCCAATCTATGTAAAACTAAACTGATAGGCCTACATTGATTTAGAAACAGTAAGCAGTGAATACTGATTGATATGGCACATCCCCCTCCCCCTGAGGGACATGAAATGTTATCAATGAAATTAAGCTAAATTTAACAGAAAACTCAGGGTGGGACAATTTGATGTAATTGATTTAAACAGACCATGCTAATGCGTAAGTGATTATTGAAGTATAGATGTCACACATCTGAACTAGATATAAGACTTGCATATAACTTTTTTGAGATCCACAGCAGTGACACATGGACAGGTGTCTAAAGTAAGGAGTGGGGAAGAGTATGAGAGTGATCCCAATATGTTTGCGTGTTGTCTCTCACCCTTGCTATGCAGCCTTTCTAATCTTCTAACCCTTTAACCTTCGTAATCGAGCAGCGTACTGTCTGCAAAGTGTTGAGGCTGGCAAATGTTTTTGGCATGGTGGTCCTTCAACTCCTTTCCTGGAGAGCTGCACTGTCAACTGAGACATATTTTACTATACATACAACCAGGGGAGACATTTAGACACTCCCCAGCCAGATGATCATAATTTGCCCAAAAGTCCTAAAGCTGAAGATTTTCTGCACGACATAGAGGTGGCATCGTTTTGGCACTGTTTATTCTATTTTAGATATTTTTTTAGAAGATATTGCATTGAATTATGCTTGATTTTGATGAGTGACATAAAGGAAAAGGTGTAGCAAGTATCTAATTCATTATTTGGCTTGCTCTCAGCTTGAGTTTATTGATTTTTTTTTGTATTCAACAATAAAGTCTATCTGGCTGGTTAAAGTGTCTGATGAATTAAAGGAATCACTTGCCTCTGTGATCCTGTCACTCCTGATCGGCAATGGCAAAAATGTTTTTGACACTGCAGCCCTCCATGAAGGAGATCTGCCACCCTGCTGCTTTTGGTTTATCCTGAATTAACCTCACATTTAACTTTTCTCAGCATGAACCCCCGTCTGCACCTCTCCAACTAATCACATTAGAACTAGTCCTAGCTCATTCTGCACTAAACTCTGTGTCGTCTTCAGGCCAGTTCAGGCACCAGCTGAAATTCCCAAAATGCATGCATCCCATTTTAACTATATAAGCAAACAGTTAAGACAGGAAGAATTATCTGGGTGGCTCTTAATTCTATAAGCTTAATATTTGAAGTAATTTGAAGATCATGATGCTGTCTGCAGCACATTATGACTCACTATGTTTGTGAAGTGCCACAGTTGATAAACGTAATGCTCCTTAGAGCTCATGTGTGAACCCCTTAGCAAAGCTGTTAATGTCAAGTCATGTGGTTAAAAAGTATTTTAACATGCATCAGAAATGTTGAAATGCTGCTACTCTGTTGTGTTGCGTTGCTGCTATGTTGATGTTGTTTTTCTGCGACCACCTCCCGGTTTCCTGTGATAGTAACTTGGGTCTTTATCTCGTTCATAGTTCTAATGGCAAGTCTGTGTCATGGTCTGAATCAGGTGCAAGACACCCTCCAAGGGGGGGGAATGTGTGGCACAGACTGTCTGTGCATGTGAGGAAACAGGAAGCCGGCTTGAATCAGACGGCGGTCATCAGGCCCCTAACTAACACCCCCGACCCCCACAGTTGTGAGCCCTCCACCTGCGACCTTGGCACAGAACCACATCCCCCCCAAGAACCGCGTGGTGCTAAGCCTCTGTACAACCTGGTGGAGGAGGAAGACGAGGGCGATTCACAGCGCCCCCTCTGGACTCCGACTTGCTCTGGACAGATGCAAGGGCTGGAGTCTAATTTAAATAAGCCGGCTTCTTATTTGCCCTCTCACTTGAAGGGCTGCACCGCAGAGCGCTTACAGGGGGCTGTGGTGGACACACACAGCTCCTATGTCCCTGCACTGAATGACCACGCCACCGGGGAGGCAATCCCTGCCAACGAGCCTTTGAGCTTGACCCCCTCTCAGCTTCCTTTGGCCCCACAATTGGGGACGTTTGAAGAAGAAGGGTCTGAGGACGAGGAACTGGATCTCTTGCACAGCTACATTTATGATGCCAAGGAGGGGGAGGGGTTGGACAGGGAAGGCGAGGATTTAGCTCAGAACAAGCCAACTCTGGAGGATTCCCTAGCTTTGTCGCCCCCCTCCCCTTTCAGAGACTCTGTGTGTTCGGGGGAGTCTGTCAGCGACTCCCCCATCATGGAGTCGATGCTCAGAAGCCCTCCGAACTCAGTCTACACCTCAAACATCCTCGAAGACTTCGCACACAGCTCCTCAACACTGTGAGAGCAAAACAGGCGCTGACACACTTGTGCATCAACAGACGTGCATTTCCACATACAGGTTCACGCACAAACACACACACACACACACACACACACACACACACACACACACACACACACACACACATATACATACTGTACAACAACAATTCTTTTATTATCATTTCAGGTTTTTAGCATTTATGCTTTGCTGTCATTTGCTTGCTTGTATTTATTACTCTGCTTTTATAAGTAAGGGGTTAATCAAAATTATAAGTAGAAAAACACCAGGAATCATCCATGAGTGCTTACATTTCTGAAGGGTTTGGGAGTACACAAAGCCTTTCTATAACGTGTTAAACTGGAAGAGTGCCAAAACGGGTCAGCTCTCATGCCAAATTGTGATAAATTAAGCAACACTGGGAATCAAAATGAAGGATGTAGCTGTGGTTCTCATAATGGCAGTGCAATTAAATGGTCGACAAGAAACAAATGGAAAGACAAACACATTTCTGTGTATATATATATATATATATATATATATATATGTGCACTGTAAGATACATCCAGAGTCCAAACTGACTCTAAGTAGTAGCTCAAGTGCATTTCATGCCAGTTTTGATTAGCTCTGCTTCTCTCTCCTGCACATGTACAGGTCTGTTCATGTCTGTAGCAGTCGCAGCTGCATCGAAAAACTATTCGCCTTTTTTCATTAATTGATTTCACCTCAGCTTTTTCTCATCTGACCTCATCGTAAGTTGGTTGAATATTACTTTTTTACGTGTTATGAGGTGCGCACAAAAATATTATCACTAAACTGAGTTTCTGCTGAAGACTTGCGCTGTATGATATATAATATGGATATAATGTGCCAATCAAAGTTGTTATCAACCTACATCCCTGCTTTCAGTTTTTACAATGCAGCTGATACAGGTTAGTGTGATTGTAGATGATGGCGATGTTGTTAACTCAGCTTCCACTCGATCATAACCCTGAGAACAAGTTTCATGAGCATGGGATGTGATAAAAGAACTACTTTTGCTTTCCAATGCCGTGTTTATATTTCTCATGTTTTCTGAGTTTGCTGTGTCATTGTAATGAAAACACAGTACTTGTACAAGTTCTCAAAGTTTGTAATACTGTTAAGCCATCTCTTGTTTTTCACACAGGTGGTATGTTTGTAATACTGATAAATGTTTCTATATTTAGAATGTCAACAGAAAAAAAGAGTTTATACATTTTGAAACTGTGCTCAGAAACTTGTCGGAGCAGTGTGTTTGGTTTTTGGGTAACATTTAAGCTAACTTGAGTCAACTGTATCCTCTTGAAAATATTCAGTTGTAAAAGTAACCAATAATTAGTTGCTTCTTGTAATGAGATTATACATGTTTCAATTTTGCTTCAATCTTGCATTATAAACTTAAGTAGTTTACTTGAAGTTAAGTTCCTTAGTTCTTTATCTATAAGAATGCAAATTATTTTAAAGTACATGACTATACAGTACATAGTGCAATTGTATTGTATTTCCAAATGTTTTTAGTCTATTATAGTGTAAGTTGCTAAATGATTTTAACCAATGTAAAATATAAGAAGGAGCCACCTGTTTAACACTGTCGAATCTAGAGTGAACTAGGCCTTTATGTTTTGGGAAAGATGAACAATGCTGTAAAATAAAAGCTATTTATATTAAGACGACTGATTACTGCCTACAATAGCCAGAAAAACTGGTTGTCATTAGGTTCGAGTGCAAAAATCCTACAACTTGCCAAGCTTAACATTAGTTAAAACCAATGTTTCCAAAACAGTTTGGTAGCAATCAGGATCCCTAATTAGATGAGGTTTTTAAGGCATCTCAAGCAAAGTTACAACGTTTTAAGTCCCCTTCCACTTTTTGCTGATTGTTATTTCACTTAGATGTTTTCATCAGTTGAATGGGGTAGGTTTTTCTGAGCTAATTTTAAAACCGCAGCAGCACGAGGAAGCTTCGGGAAGCTTGAGCATTTTTTTTTTTTTTTTTTTTTTTTACATTTCCGGGTCCTATGACTTATCAGGTGGTTGCTGAGCGGCAGCAGTAGGAGGGCCAGGAGAATTAGAAAGGGGGGTAGAGAAATGTAATTTCTGTTGCATCTGGCCCTTAGCCCTCTGACCAGGCCAGTCCTACAACAGCTCCTCGCAGGAAGCCTATATGAACGAGAAAGCAGAAGCTGTCTGACTTTAGAGAAATTTTGTCAGTGTCAGTCTCAGCATGGCCGGGGGCTCGGTGTTTGAGTGTAAGGAGTACTTGTTCAAAGTGCTGGTCATCGGGGAATTAGGCGTCGGGAAAACCAGCATCATCAAACGCTACGTGCACCAGCTTTTCTCGCAGCACTACAGGGCGACGATCGGGGTCGACTTTGCACTTAAAGTTATCAACTGGGACAGCAAAACTCTGGTTAGGTTACAACTGTGGGATATCGCAGGTAAGCACACGCGCATTCACTGTAATAGCGCGATATTTGGTGTTACAAAACTAATTCAGATGGTTTTATTATCAATGGATGTCAAGCTGTGTGTGTGTGTGTGTGTGTGTGTGTGTGTGTGTGTGTGTGTGCGCGCGCGCGCGTGTGTGTGTGAGTGAGACGGGGAGGTTTCACTTTCACAGATTGCTTGCTCAAGAGTTTAGAGAGATACTTTCATTTCATGATGGAATTGTAGCCTAGATTTAATCATGGCCAGTTTTCAACCAGAAATACCCATTCTCAGTGTATGAACAATATGTAAAAAGAAGCTCAAAGAAGCAGGGTAAGAATTTCCAGCAGAAAAGACCGGTTAATCATGTCTGCTCTTTGTTTTTTCCACTTTATGATCATGGCAGAGCATAATTGTCAGTGGAATGTAGGTCACGTTGTTATTATCGACTGAGCGCTGCCCCCCTCCATGCAACTCACCATAATATTCTTGTAATATTTTCTCTAGGGATTAAACATGTTTACTAAGTGACTTAACTGGCCCTTATCTTTATTTCATGCTGTTGTTCATGTTGCAATGTCACTGTAATATTCTTCAAATGTCCCTGTCCCATGCTATCCTTGTATTTATGAGAGGATTTGAGTAAACTTCAGTACATTTTTCCTCAGACTTTCTAAACTTGGAACACACAGCATTTGTGCACTTGTGCATTCCAGCAGCTTGAGTAAGCAAGCCCAGAGAGAAATCAGAGCAGTGTAAATAAAAGTTTCACACATGCAGGCGGTTCTACTCAAACTCAGGGTTTGTTCATCTCCCTGGCACAAAACTATATCGCACTGCAAACAGAGGAGTCTGAGAATGACATGCTGGGAAGGACAGGTGGACAGGAAGTGAGAGGCAGACAAACCAGCAAAACAATGACTAACTTGTATGTTGACCAAGCTGACAGAGTCTCTCTACAGTTCAATCAGCAGGAGGGAGGTGTGTCTGTGATGTCCCATTAGCCTTTATCTTTTCGTGTTGGATCTGGAGTATCTTTATGGGCAAAAATAAATCTCACATTAGGGGTTGTGAAATTGCTTGGTCACATACTGTATACTGTAACACATAAGGCAAATTTACAGTGTGTGTGTGTGTGTGTGTGTGTGTGTGTGTGTGTGTGTAATAGGAGTTGTTAATCATTCTCTGAGAAAGTGGCATTCGAATAGAGGAATGTGGCTTAAGGTTTGTCTGTGTGTAAATACTTTTTATTTCATTTTTAATAATCTGCAGAGGATGACCTCAAGTAATTGATTAATTTCTAGGTCTATTTTATGTCAGAAAATAGTAAAAAATGGTCATCACAACATCCCAAAACCTGAAGTTAACATATTTAAAGTGGTTGTTGTGTCTGACCCTGTGTCCAAAAACTCAAAGTATTCAGTTTATCATAAGAGACCAAGAAAACAAGCAAATATTCACATTTGAGAACCTGCAAGAAAATTTGGCAGATTTACTAAAAAAATAATTGATTATCAAAATATTACTCTAAAACTCTTGCTACTGTAATACAGTTAGGTTGCAGGCTATTTAACCTGCTAACATAGTTACCAAGCTCTCATTTTGTTTCCAGCTTGTTTCCAGCTGTAGGCTGGAAACAAAATGTTCAAAATATTCAAGACAGTTTAAAGTCACCATGTGCAAGTGATTTAGCACCACATGCAGCACAGAGAATAGGGATTGTTTTCTAGTTGGCCTACATGCTGTTCATATAGTCTAGGCCTAAAGTGGTAGTTATAGCATTCTTATCTGGCCTTGCCATAAAATGTTTTATTGCCTAAGTAGTCTGTGAGATTTTTATTATATGTTAAAGAGTCAGCTGCTATAGGTCATATCCATTGTGTACATACAGTATGTAAGGTCTGATTAAAGGTTATGATTACATATTTTCAAGTCTGTCTTAAAACAAAACTGCCCATACTGTATATACATGTGGGCATGTGAGTACTGTGTTTAGACAGACTTGAAAATGTGAACCTATCCTTTAAATAATTTTTATACAGTTGAAAGAAAAATGATTAACCCTGCCTCTAGATATGTTCTATTCATACTTTTGAACGCCGCCATGGTTGTGCAAGTTTATCCTCTCCCTCAATCAAACAAACCTCACATGCTGAGACAGATCAGGACAGATGGTCAGAACAAGACTGCTGTTTTTATATTTATTCCATTGCTTACAGCAGTGACAGAAAGAGTGTGGACAGTTGGGGGTGTGTGTGTGTGTGGTGATTGGCAGTGTGGGGTACATTTCCCTGCTGTTACTTGGGCCCTGGCAGCACAAGCTCGGTGTGCAAGGGCATCTGTGACTGAGTGCCAGGGAAGGCCGTCTGCCTGTCACAGCCAGACAGCACTCGGTCACAGAATCTTTGAGGCTAAATAAGACACACACACAAACACACACACATATTTAGACAGACTGATATCATCCATTGAGACAAAGGGAACACATTTACACATATGGATAAACAGAACATGCACACAAACTGCGACCAGAAAGAAAGTTTGAGGTACACAGATACTAAAACCTCATTATTCACACCTACAACAAGGCTCTGAGGATAAAATAAGTAACGAAACGTGGGTGTGAAAGAGCAAAAGCTGGAGGTATATTTGCGAAGTCATTAAGACCAGCCATTAAGCCATTTTATCGTGCAGAAAAGGAAGAGGAATTATCTTATTGGCAACACTGAGAGCAACTTCAGAGTTGCGTTGTCTTTTACCAACCTTACTAATGATTACAGTCTGGGAGGAATGATAGTAATCAGAGGCTTGTACGAGATGGGGGCACTATGGAAGTCAGTGTGAAGCTTGTAGCTCTCCCACCCCCTTTACCAAGAATTGCTACTCTCTCCTGGATTTGTCTTAGCCATTGGACAGGAAGATTACCACCATAGCATACTGTAAAAAAAAAAGCCTGCACCTTGTAGGACCAAACATTCCTGTAGGAGCAGGAGGTCGCACATTAACAGGATACATGACCCCTGACACTTTCGTTAAAAAAACTCTCTTTCTTACTCGAACACTGCCATTTTCCACCAGTAGTCAAAACTTTCAACTATTTCAGAAT
The DNA here is from genome assembly GCF_008315115.2 of Sander lucioperca. NCBI lineage: Eukaryota > Metazoa > Chordata > Actinopteri > Perciformes > Percidae > Sander > Sander lucioperca. Next base: position 15,823,377 of record NC_050191.1, read on the forward strand.
TTTGTCTAACAAGACCTTTTGTGTGGAATACTGAATACATTTACCTTTTTTGCTTCTGAAAATCCTGTCCACACTAAGGCCATAACCTATAACAAGAGGGTCACAAACCAAAAGATAAGGGAAAGAGCAGAAAGTAATTGATTAGTAATGGATTTCATTATCAGTTAATTAAATTTAATTATAAATATTAAATAATATACTTATATTAAATAAGTATATTATTTAATATACTTATATACTTATATTAAATTTATAATTTTATATAACCTTTTGAAGCACACAATGTGACTGACGGTACCACAGTCGAAGGAGCAATAAATGTAACAAGGACAAGGTGCCTTGTGCTTGTGTGTCTTGTGCATTGTTACTTGTTAGTAGTAGTCTTGGTTTATGTGTGAACGTTTTTGGCACCAATAGTGATTAAGACCAAAAATGTTTTCCTTTCCTGTTCTTGATTGTTACACAGATTCTCCAAAAGACTGTCGGTAGATGAATAGTTTAAATGGGTCACATGTTCTTATTCTACAACAAATATGAGTATTTTGAGCTAAATCCCTGCAACCTTGTGCCAAAGCTTTATGTTGATCAGCCCCCACCAACCCTTGAGTGGAAGGTGAAGGGAAACGAGTCATACCACTTAAAGGTTGCGGATTTTCCCTCAATTCAGACTCCGTTCAGTGCTAAAAGCCGTAGTAAGCTGTAAGTATCTTCTCACATGCTGCTCAATGGAATTTTAACGTGCCAGTCATGTGTTGTTCAGTCGCTATGCCGTTATATATGTGCCTAATCCCCGAGCGAGTAATTGTATGTTTTGAGCACAGAGAACTATATTTTGCAAGCACATTACATTGCATTTTGAACAGAAATTAACACTTGCAAAAAAAATTTTTGAGTAAACAAAAACCTATTCCGTGCTCAATAAATATATTTGCATGTCTTTCTCTGCGTGCAGGTAGACACTGCTGTGCTCCGGTCATGTCTCCCTCGCTCTCAACCTCTTCACTCTGCACGCTCAACTCTAGACACACTCGCTCAAATTTTCACAACGTTATAAGTCTGCCACAAAACCAACCAATTTGAGAATTAAAGGTCAATTCTGATTGGCTCTTCGTCTCCAATTAGATTGCAAGTAGCAGGAAACAAAAATCTAGGAGGAACAATCTTTTTCAGTCAACACCTGTTGGTCAGCATACTGGTACAGCAAATACTGACTACAGTGGAGCTGTTCGACTAACGTTCTGGATTAAAACACATTTCGGTCAGTATTTTGTATTATTGACTTATATCACAGAAATGTCTTAATATTTGTGTGTACTATAATGCCATTGTTTTGTTTGACTCATATCTCCTTGTCTGACTAACATTAGTTTGACTCATCCTTCACAAGCAATCTAGCTAATTTAGCACACAGCAGCCGACATGTCATCTGAACAGGCCTCGCAACACTGTAGCTAAGTTAGGTCTCGCAATGCGAGACTGAACAGCAGTAGGCCTACCTACATGTCACACTATAGCCACATGTAAGTAGTTTTTAATACTTTGGTTACATTACCGTATTTTATTAACCTAAATTCAGCTTACATGCATTTTAGTGTCACAAATTATTTTCCAAAAACTGAGTGTCCCAAATGATGAGGGTCTTATTTGAGACATGTTAAGGTTAGGGTTAAGGTTAGGGGTAGGGTAGGGTTAGGGTAGCACAGGTAGTTTAGCAGGATCATAATTAATTAAGGACATTGTGTCAATGGGGAATTTGGACACTAAACTGCACGTATACCCCTGGATTCTGTTGATATATTAGCTTGCGAAGGAGCTATCCGTTGCTAATGCTAATTTATCTCAAAAAGCAGAAACGTTAGCTAACTACTGCCAAGATATGGTTTCACTGGAGACCAGAGAGGTGTTGTAAGACTCGTCAAGTGTTGACATGTGTTTGCACTGTGCATAGTATATCCTTATATATTTTTTTAATGTCTTTAAAATGAAACCATATCTTGGCAGTAATGTTAGTTAGCTACTGCTTTTTGACATATATTAGCCAATGTTAGCGTTAGCAACGGATAGCTACTTTGCAAGCCAATAAAATATAGCCTTGGCAAACAGAATTAAGGTTAATAAAACACGATAACTATGTAACCAGTATTACAAACTTCTTACAAGTGGCTGTATTGTGACATTTTAGGTGTGTTTGGATGACTTGTTGGATGCATAGTCTTTATCCATGTTGGGCTAATGTTAGATTGCTTGTGAAGGATGACGTTAGTCACACACGTAGATATGTTATTGTAATTCAAACAACACAACGGTATTGTGATTAACACAACTATAAAGGCATGTCTGTAATATACCGGTCGGTAAATAATGTAAAATACTGTAGATCAGTGCTTTCCAACCTTTCTGGTCTGAGGTTCCCCCACAGCCCTGTCATTAACTCACATACCCTTCCCTATCAATTCCCAATGTGTTCTATTTGGTGTTCACTATTTATCATATTAAAGTGAATATTCTTACATTTTCATGCAATTGAACTGTAAACGTTTAGGTTGGTTTGGTCAGAAATTCTACTAGCTAGGCCTACTACTTGTAGTGTGGTTAATGTTTCAACAGTCATCCATTACTTTTAGCTAATCATTTGAACTGTTGAGTCAGTAGGCCTACTTTTAGCTATTTATTTCTACCATTGATTACTTCGCTATATGTTTAAACATCTGTGTTGAGCTGTTTTAGCTGATATATTGTTTTAAATAAATCATCACTTCAATTATTATTTTGATTAGTTAAGCTGCTCCACAATCTTTCCAAGTACCCCTGGCAACAGCAAAAATAGCCCTTGCTGGGGAATCACTGCAGGTGTTGTGTCAAAGACTGTTTCCCTGTAGATATGTGTTTCCTGCTACTTACGATCTAATTGGAGACGAACAGCCAATCAGAATTGACCTTTGATTATCCGATTGGTTGGTTTTGTGGCACCCTTGTAACTGTGAAAATTTGAGCGAGTGTGTCTAGAATTGAGCGTGCAGAGTGAAGAGGTTGAGCGCGAGGGAGACATGACCGGAGTGCAGCAGCGTCTACCTGCACGCAGAGACATGCAAATACATTTATTAAGCACGGAATAGGTTTTTGTTTACTCCAACTAAATTATTTTTTGTGAGTGTTAATTTCTGTTCAAAATGCAATGTAATGTGCTTGCTAAATCTAGTTCTCTGTGCTCAAAACATACAATTACTCGCTCAGGAATGAGGCACATATATAACGCCATAAGTCTCTCCTTTAAAGCTTGTGCTTAAGACAACCTTAATGACTGGACCCTGTATTGTCTTTGTTATTTTAGTTGTTGGGAGGGCGTAGGGGGACGTTTCACAGCCAGTTGCCTCCTAACAACAGACGGAGACTGCTGCTGTTGCTACTGCCGTGTCTGGCTTGGACAGTTTCTATGGTAACCCACCCACAGGATAGCAATATGTACGACCGTAGAGGAAACTGGGGTTGCTAGGGCTATGGATAATGATGAGACTTTTATTTCTGTTTCTCCCACACAAACAGACATGATACAGTGGCTGTAACTAAACTGTATCTTTTTAATCAAGTAGTTCTGCAACTGCAGATTTCTGAAGATTTCACGTGTTCATATCTAGAATCACCTAACCGTACTTTAGGTCTTGCAGCAGTGTTCATCAGTGTGGTAGACTGAACTGAAATGTCCTCAGTTAAAGCCTTTGGAATTCCACAGTAGTTCACGGTCTCTCTTTACAGACAGATTCAGACATATTTCTTTTTAGTTTGTAGGCATTTTGAGCGTTTGAGGCAGCAGCACATGTCTTTGTTCTCTTCTGCAGTCTCATGCTCCTCTGTGGCATTCAGTGAGTAAATACTCTATTGTTCAGCTCATTCCATTCCGGTGTTTTCTGCTCATTGGGTTAGCAGCATATGACAGTCATTAATGCTTTTAGTATGATTTTATTTGTCCTTTTATTTAAATGTAGATTGCTTCATTGTATCCCCATGTTTGGCTTGCTGGTTCCAGCTTCTTAAATGTGAGGATTTGATGCTTGTCTTTGTCATACATGATAGTAAACTGAATATTCTTGGGGTTCTGGACTGTTGGTCAAAAAACAAGACGTTTGAAGATGCCACCTACAGGCTGTGGGAAATTATACACATTGCACTAGGTGACCTGTTCATTAGATTTCGATAAATATAGGCACTGTAGTTTATTTCCAGTAAATTCAACATTTACTGTGCTGCTGTTATCTATTAAATAATCACTAGTGGTCCAAATCCACTTCTAAAAATAGTCCCCAACACATGTATTGTTTACTTCTATTTGAGTATGGATTGCTAAAAACTGCATTGCCCAGATGTTTAAGGAAATTATTGTGAAATGATGATGTCAACAACAAGATGCACGCGGAGAACATCAGGAGTGTAGTGTAGAATGTGCTCATTGTGTTGTTCGTTAGCAAAAGGACTGGGTTTAGTAAATGCAGCTGAATGTGTATTAGGACTTACTTAGGCCACTCTAAATGTCAGGCATCATAGGATTTGCTGTCATTTAATGTTAGTGGCTTCTGCGCAGAACCACCTTATCAATACCCCAAATAACTCATTACACCATGCAACAGTCAGGTGTGTATGTGTGAGCGTGCGTGTATGTGCATGTGTGCAACTGCAATGTCATCGGTATTGTTGATTGATATAATCACCCCACACAAGTCTTTTCCACCCAGCGGGTTCTCTCCCAGGAGGAGTGAGGTTAACACCCCCAGACTGGCTGTGCTTGCACATCGACCTAGCAATAAGGACTAAATGTCATAAAAGTGAAGTGTGTGCTGTAGACAATGACACGCTGTCATGGCCTCTTCAGTGGAACAGTTTGTTCTCAGTTCCAAAATATAAAAGTTGTTTTTAGTATGTTATGAAAGTCAGTACATAATAATGGGTCTGCTCACCTGTCCTTGTTGCTCTGACACAATTTCATTGAGCTGAATAAAACATGGTATACTGTATTCTTTGCCTCTGTGGTCAATAAATGTTGGACTCAGTCAGACCCTGCAATAGAATAACAAGAAGACACGTGCCTTGAAAAATGATTAAGTCATAATTTCTTTCTGTACTCTGCCTCTGCTTCCACTCGGCTGGATGTATGAGCTCTACAAGACCTGGAAATGAAAGCCGTATTTCAGTCTATTGGCTCTTTATCCCACTGTGTCGTGTCTCTGGTGAATTCACCTGGGGTTATATCAGCTAAAATTAGACTCTCAATTATGAGCAATTACCGCCAAGGCTGTGAGCCCCACAGTGTATTCACTCTCTCGCTCACACCCGCACTGCGCCACGCCACTCCAGTACCTTACGTGGTTGGGTAAGTACCCACAGTAAAGTGAAAGTATGCTGGGAGAAGCTGTGCTCACAGTTCCTCAATCCTGTTCTTGGTTCATTTTCTATTTTGTAACTCAGCTCTAGTGGAGGTTAACTGTCTAACACACTGTACAATTACACTTGCCCTGTAAACTTTGCAGAGATTAATCTAAGTTATGTGAGCAGGTGCATTACAGTTATATGTGATCCAATGCAAATAAGTGAGCAAAAATGTAAACACAATCTGATGTCACAAATTTTGACAACTTAATCTGATTTATAGATGCTTTTTAATGCTGCTATGTGTGTGTTCATATCAGAAATCTAAAAGGGACCTATATTTTTAGTTATACTTGGAAAATCTGCATTTTGTGAAGGTTTAGGATGGAGAGTGGTCATACAAAATAACTGATATTGGCACACAAAAGCTCAAAAACAGGAACCATATGTGGAAGCTTACGCAAGATCACGTGTAAGAGAGTAAAACCAGTATAATCCTCCATCTTACTTTTAATGTAAGACTGCTTTTGTTGTATGTGGATAAAGAGTTCTATCTCTGAACGGTCTGAAACGTATAGATTTTATTGAAACCATGAGCTCCCGGCAGGAAAAACGATGAAATCTTTCAAAGATTCTCTACAACTTTCTGCCTGAAGATGTTTTTTATTTAGCATTTGCAACCCAAACTGTCTAAGACACAGATTATGATCACAGCTTTAGCCTGTTCATGCTTGTAGTCAGTTCCTCTAGCTGCAGGCAGTGTCAACACACCTAACTGTCCCGGGATCCAGTAAAAGAGTGAGCATCAGCCCAGTCAAATCCCTGTATTTTAGTTACCAACTAATCTGTTCTGGTTGCAGTTTGAGGAACCAACTAATCTGTGTATCCCAGTGGTTACAGGATAAGTCTTGTGATTTTTTATTATTATCAACAAATCACATGAAACGACCAAAACCAAGTATTGTCTGTATAGCCAAAGCCTGATCTAAGCTTCTTTCCTGTGCCATACACCAACACAATGTGACATTTTTCTTCATTACAATGAACTTGGGCACTGTGCATTTATTTTAAGTCGATACCACAAACTCTGTCCTGCTGCTGTAAATACTCACTAGCACAACAATTCTGTAAATACTTACTATAATAGTAAGTATAAATACTAAGTAAGTGCACCAAATGTGTATCCATTCACAGCTGTGAAAAAGGTCCCAATAAATCCACTTTACATGAATCCACACTTCCATAATATTTACCAAAAACTACAGTGCCCAGCTGTTTAAGGTAATTATTTAGTCTTCTGAAATTAAAAATGTATGTTTGTGGTCTATTTTTAAGAAGGACCAGAAGAAGGAACAAGTCGGCTTGTGGGCTGAAAGCAACACAGGCAGGGGAAGCCTGAAAGTATCGAGAGAAGATTGTTGGTTTTGGTCTTTTCATGGAATTCGTTAACAATAGGAAAACCTATAGAATATCGCCTCGTTTAAATTTAGGATATGTTTTTCCTCCGAGGAACACTACAAGACAAACAGAGTGGTAAAAGTTGGAGGCAGTCACTGTTGCTATTTACCATGACCAGCAAAAAAGCATAAGGGCTGAACAAATACAAAGGAAGGTGTCAGCCAAGTGTTACCAGAGATACCTTTTGCCAGTTGAACTGCTGATCACAGACTCTTCCCCCCCCACCCCCCTCCCAATGAGGCACTGTGCTGCAAGCCTCAGTGAACACTCAAAGGTGTAGTGATGCGGGCAGACTGGAAGGTATGTTAGAGCGCTGTTCCTGGAATCTTTATCTCACCACATTATTGTCTGTTTCCTCTTAAAGGTTTCATTTTAAATGTTCTAATTAAAGTATGGAAATTCCAATGGAAATTTAAATTAGTTATGACTATAATAATTAAACTATACAACTATCTGTAGTCAGTTTCCATGATACGGTGGCATCTAAAAAAAAATCCTTCATTTTTAAGCAGTTGGTGTGATGTGAATACAATCAGTAGATTTAAGAGAAGTATAAAACAGTCCAGTTGTGTTTCTGAGACCTTCTCAGATTGACAGTGACAACAAATATTCTGCTGGTAATTCCCCTTGCTTTGCCTTTGTAAAATATGATCTTAGATTTTCTCAGAGAATGACTTCAGAGAAAGGGCTTGTTATTATGACAGCTTACTTGTGCCATTCTCTGTGCGGATTAGGTAAATTAGGAAAAGTAGGTTGAATAAGAAACCTCTTTATCCGCATCATTTTTGGCCACATTTAGAGGAGGAAGATTGTTGAGCTCTCATGGACTTGTGACAAAATTGAGAAAGATATGAGAATTAAATACTCACATTTCGCCATTTACCAAGATCAGAGCCAGACATTTGGTTTCATCCTTAAGATACTGTTTTGGTATTTTGGTTTGGATGTTCTGCTTTTGAGGGAATTATCACCACATGTTTTAAATCGTTCACAATCCCCACACCGTGTTACTCATCTAGCTTTTAGCTGCTTTGTAAAAATGCAATTCAAATAAATTCTCTTTCTATGCCCCCAGGTCAGGAACGATTTGGGAACATGACGCGGGTGTACTACAAAGAGGCTGTGGGGGCATTCGTGGTGTTCGATGTGACAAGGGGCTCCACATTTGAGGCAGTGTCTAAGTGGAAGCATGACCTGGACAGCAAGGTGAAACTGGCTAATGGCAACCCCATCCCCTCAGTGCTGCTCGCCAATAAATGTGACCAGAAGAAAGAGAGCTCCAACAACACAGCCCTAATGGACAATTTCTGCAAAGAGACTGGCTTTCTGGGCTGGTTTGAAACCTCAGCTAAGGTGAGAGATCAGTACATTAGAAGTATAAGCTATTAGTTGCACATATGCGTAAAATAGATCCATGCTCTTTAACATACATTACTATTTATATCTGTTAACAGGCTTTTTTCATAAATACTCTCTCTGATGTTTCTTTATGTTTAACTCATGGTTACTCTACACTTCAGCAGCATAAAACTACCAAAGGTAGGGCTCATATTAATGCTGGCTGAAATATGTTGCATACTGGGGATATATATTTCCTTTAAAGGTAAAGAGTCCAAACATGACTAGTAATGTCTTCAAATCTTATTTTACGCATGAACATGACTTGAGTTTGCAGCAACTCAGATGTGATAAGAGTTTCGAAATGCTCACACAGCCAAGTCAAAATAAGCGGAGCCACTGGACTTTTATTGTGAAGACATTTTGCCGTGGCTTCTTCACTTCTCATGACAGGAAATCCTCCAAGCCCCTTCTGAATGGTGTAATCACACTGGTTAGACTGTGGCAATTGTGAAATAGTTACGATTAGTAATTGTTTTTTGTTAAACAGATTGTAGATAATTGGTATAAAATTGAGACGAAATTTTTTTGAAAGCTTTGCCAAATGACTGACGTTGTTTTTATATTGTACAAATGAGACAGGTTGAATTTTCTGACAGGAAATTTTTGACAACCATTTTTTTTATCCTGCTGTCTTTGCCATTCATGCACAACATTTATGGACATTTATCTTTCCAGCCAGTGAAAAGATTTGTTGGACAGCTGGTGCCGTATGGTATCGCATGACATTGATTGATGTTGCAGGGTGTGTGGGTTATAGCGACAGGGGTCTGAAAGATAATGTTCGGTGGTGTTTCTCCTCAACTCTGGTTACTGGGTTTGTGTGTTTACACTATGCTTTTGTACTTTTGTCTCTTTGTGAGTAGAATTTGGTAAAGTGAGATAATTTTGGCTGCCTCTCTCTTCAACAGAGGTACAGTTAAAGTGCTCATATTATGCTTTTTTTGGCTTTTCCCTTTCCTTCATTGTGTCATATATCTATTTTGTGCATGTTATAGGTTTACAAAGTGAAAAAGCCCAAAGTCCACCCCAAAGGGACTTACCATCTCCAACAGAAAACATTGTTCACAAACTGCTCCAAACAGCTCTATTGTAGTCCAGCCTTTACTTCCGTGACGAACGTGCGTCACTTTGTAACACGTTATAATGCTCGCCTAGCTGCTAGCGTGGCACGCCCTCATACTCTGCTTCTGACTGGGTAGTAGTCCTTACCTAGCTACTGCACATGTTAGGGCTGGGTACCGAATTCAATACTTTTTAGGCACCGACCAAACTGCCTCCTTTAGTATCAAGTATTGAAAAATGCCTCGTCATTCAATTCCAAATTTCAATACCTAAGGAGTAAATCTCATCAGCGTCAGTGAGCCAGTAAGCATGCAGCATGCTTGTACCAAGATCTAATAATCCTGCTGATTGGCTGTCCAACGTTACATGTCGTAGAGGCACGCAGGAAAAACATTATGTTATGCATCCATAATGTTGTAATTTCTTTTTGTTAAAATAGATTTTATAATATATTTTTGCGGTATTGGTATCGGTACCAGTATTGAAGGTTTTAGAACGATACCCAGCCCTAGCGAATGTGGACTCCCAACAAAGATGGTACAGAAGTGTGATGCCTCTCTCTGTAGCTAAAACAGAGAGCTCAACACAGGGTGAAAAGAGGAGCTGCAGCAATGTGCAGTACGACAAAAATATGGTGTTTTTTGAAAATTAAACCATGTAAACCTATTCTGGTAGAACCTCTAAATACAATTATGAACCTGAAAATGAGCATAATATGAGCACTTTAAGCAGTGCGTTTGTAAATGTAGGACTAAAATATATCTGTTTAGTCTGCAGTGATGGAAGAAGTTTTCAGATTATTAACTGAAGAGTAGTAATATAACACTTTCCCCTTTGCAAGTAAAAGTCCTGCATGCAGCATTTTACCTAATAAAAAGTACAAAAGTATTGGCAACAAAATGTACGCAAAGTACAGTGTTATATTATGAGATCATAATTAATTTAATGCAAAGCAGTACTTTGATATACTGTTGGGTAGTTTAATCTATAAAAATGCATCACATTTTCTGAACTAATCGTATGTTTTATATGTTAAATCTGAAAAGTAAATGCCAATTTAAACTTCTGTGTTAAATCGACGCCGTGGGTATGTACGTGGGTACGTGGAGATACAGACCCTACGCCATAGCCTGACGTGCACCTCTCAAAAAATGTTACTACACGTCACGGCAACACAGACCGCAACACCTGATTGGTCCGCTTGGCTGTGGCTTGGTAGCGTTGCATTTCCCCCTACTCAATTCCTGGTTCTCCTTCTCCATAAACAACATGAAATCAAGGAGAGGGTTAACTTTTCCTGCTACAGATTTCTGACCGTGGTCAGAAAGCACAGGGGAGACACTTTGTTTCTCCCACTATGCTTCTAGAGTTGGAAGCTAACCCTCGTCACTCTCTCACTCACTCTACACACACTACACGCGCACACACATGCCGGCCCTGCTATTCTCTTAAAGAGATCGACGCAGACACCAACGCACAAGTATAAACTTAAGTCTACTTACGTAGGCTATGGCGAAAGCTCTGTGTAGAGCCTCCGCAGAAGCTTAAATCCAGTTTACGTAGTAACTAGTTGTAAAACAAATGTAATGGAGTAAATAAAAAGTACACATTTTCCCTTTGAAATGTGGGTACAAGTACCAAAAAATTGCACAGCAGCACTTGAGTAAATCTTCTGACTTACTTTCCGCAGCTGTTAGTCTGTGTTGTGAGGCTTGTTTTTTGTGATAAAGTGCAAACTGTCAATGCTATAATATGAGATTATTCAGCAGGTAACAGAGTGAGAGCATGAGGTAGACACAAACAAAAGGCTGCCAGCAGTCTGCATGTGCCACCTAATGTTCAGTGATGAATCACTTCCTTTGAAAGATGCAGTTGTGTCTGATGAGCACAGCAAGTTAAGACGTTTGCAAACACAACTTATGCATTTTAAACCGTAACCATCTTTTCTACTTTTTGCAGCCGGAGTAAACTTTGTTAAATCATTCCAAATAACCTAAGGCCCTGCAGCTATGTCACGTGGTGTGTCATGTGAAGTGTGTGGGTGTGATGTGTGCAAAGCCTTTCTGGCCATTTACTCTGTGTTGCTGTTTTGTGTGCCTGTCACGCTAACAACCTGTGATTGGAATTCTGTCAATGACTACCAAACTTTCTTTCAGTTTGAAGTGACAAAACACATTCCTTCAGGTCATACAATATGCACAATAATCATGATGGATTATAGATATGCATTATTTTCATCAAGTTTTAAGAAGTTAGCTGAGGTAGGTCACTTGGCCTAATGCTGAGGGGCTGTCAACTTTCTCTCGTCCCACAAAAATTGTAAAATTGAAAAGTTATAAAAGTTTAAGTGATGTAGACAGTACTTGATAGTATTCACATGCACTTCCAATTAACTCACACATTTGAACAGTACATGTTTTGCAAATAATATACCACATTGCTCCTTGCAAGATTTGTAATTATTTTTTAACATAATAAGCTTTAAGACTTTTGGATCTCAATTATTTTCTTTTCCACAAGCATTTTTTAATAATATACCTCAGTAAAAAAACAACAACAACTCTCTTTGCCTTTACCCAAGATGCACATGCCTCTTTGTTACTATAGAGCCCGGAGAAAGACCATTAATATTCAATACCTCTTCAACCCACCGGATGACAGCTTTTGGCCACAGTGTGAAGGACAAAAGCAAATGGTGGTTTTTACCTTGTCTGTGCTGGCCTCAGATCTCTGTCTCCCAGCTTTAACAGGCTGGCTCATAAAAAGAGGTTTAGTAGACGTCTAAAGCAAGTCTGAAAAGCTGCATAAAGACCATCCTATTAAATGTACCTTGGCATGGCAATGGAGTAGTGTCTTAATTGTCACTGTGTTAATGTCCAATATTTTGTGCAATAATGTTTATTTAATAAGGGTCTTATCACCACTATGACATACTGTTTTGATCTTATCCTAGGACAACATCAACGTGGACGAGGCAGCACGTTTCCTGGTAGAGAATATCTTGGCTAACGACAAAGGTTTGCCATATGAGGAGAGCAATGGAGACCGGATCAAACTGGACCAGGAGACTGTGGCTGCGGAGAGCAAGTCAGGCTGCTGTTGACAGTCAATCCATTCGTATTAGCCATCCGCCTCCCTTTGGCAGGGTCCAACCCGAGGACCCAGCCTGTGGCTCTCGGCCCTCTCCTGCAGCCTCTCTGAGGAATATGAATTATTGAGTCTTCAAAGCTTCAGGATCTTCTCCTCTCTGCACTGATGCCCGTTTGTCCTACACATCTAATTTTCTCATTGTAGTTTTCCCTAGGCCAGAATAAAAGCCCAATTTTATCTTGATGTTGCAAATGTTGTCACTGCCTCTATCAGGCTGTTTCCTTTTTTTGTCCCACACCTCTAAACTACAACATCTTTATTATTATGTTTGTCTCACTCCATATTTCCCTGATTGTGTATTCAACCACCAACTATGAACCCCACCCAGCCCTCCACACTTGAACCCTGCTGCTCCTCCTGTTGCCCTGACAGCCTCTGAAGCTCTGGACTATACAACGCCTAGGAAGGGGTGCCAACTAAGCAGAGATTTTAAAACTGCCTGTAGCTTCTTAATTTCTGTCACTTTGGTCTATTCTCTCTCAGTATCCTTGTCATTCAACATTTATCTGTGAAACAAGACACTTCATTGTTCAAGTATTTCTTTAGTTAACATGGATGGATGTAAATGACAATAATTATTTTCAGCACACTCATGTTTGTGTTTACAGCTGTTCTTTAGACTACTGTGTAAAAGTAAGCAAAGGCATCACAGTTAGGCATCACAGTTAAGCATTATCAAAATGTTATCATATCTCGTATCGCTGTCATGAATTGTTGTCTTTATGCTGTATTTTGTCTGACGTAAGGTGCCATAATACAGTTTTTGTTAAGGTAATTAGAGGGGAACACTTTTTGTTATTCACTCGAACATTTATGGACGGACAATACAGTATTTCACAAAAAAACTCTAATAACCGGATCATATGAGGCACTGTTTTTCCACTAGTATAAAAATGTAGATCTGATTTACAGTATGTCTTTTTTTTATGTGTTGGGTCAAGTATTATGCAACTTGTGACCGAATCAGAAAGGGGACTACACTCTTGTATGTATGAAAGTGTTCAGATGAAATATGAAGGATTTAAAAAAATTTTTTAGTTGAGATTACATTTTCTTGTTAAAATACTTCAAATCTGAAAGACCAAAATAGAATAAACATTTTAACATATTTGTGTTGTCTATTAGTGATTAAACGGCCTCTTTAGTGTAATCTAATTTATTTAAATGTGTGAAACATTTTGTTTCCCTGTGTGGATTTTATGGTTCATTGTCCTAAGCAAATGTTTCAGATGAATGAAATGAATTGTTTTTTACTGGCACAAATATGTCTGGGTTCAAGCCATCTGAACTGGGATTATACTCAAATTAACACATTTCTTATTAGCATACTGCACAAGCAAAAATGCCTGGTGCGGATGATTTCAAGTACTTAGGACTTAGATCTAAAGTGGGAGCAGGCTGGTATTGCCATGCTGTATAGCATGTTTGCTGCAGCAACACTACAGAGTGACAATAGACAATAGATGGTGCAAATGTCTTTATGTAAAGGAAATTATTCTCTTGTATTGTTCAAAACTTTCTGCATATTTAAAACATCACACGTGTTTCGGGATGGTTTTTTTATGAATCATGTACATCTCAACAACAAATTGTGAATGAGACCTTGTAAAGCCATAAGCTCCTAAATTAAATCTACATAAAAGATGGAATCACAAGAAATTATTTATTATTTTTCACTCTCCTGTCGTGTTATTTAACTCCCTAATGTTGCAAAGTAGACAGTTCTTGTTTTGAGCCTCCTGAACGTTTTAACTTTTTGGGGGTTGTCTAATAATTTGTGTGTGTGTGTGTGTGTGTGTGTGTGTGTGTGAGTGAGAGAGAGAGAGAGAGAGAGAGAGAGAGAGAGTAAGAAACAGTGTGTGATAGTCATCAGACACTGCTCATCACCACTACAGCTTGTGCTCTTCCACTCACATAACTGTTTCCAAAGCATGCATGCAATAGGCGTGCCAGTGTGGTGTATAAGCATTACAGCAACTCTCATTCCGCATATCGCATGCATTTCAAACAATGGACCTTGACAGCATATTGGTGTATTGCTTTTCATCTCAGTGTATTTCTATGTTTCTTTGTGCTACAATTGTGCAGTTTAAAAGTATGAACCATGTGTGCATCACATGGTGACACACTTGAGGCACATTTTGAGGTCATGAGTTACACACATTACACATTAGGCCTTCAGGAAAATTACGTTACAATTTTTATTAAGATGGTTCCAGAAAGGTTTTGATATAAATCTGCACCGCATTTTGAGGCTATATTTTGTGGTGGTATTATTGGATATTGCAATATTTTTCCAGTTTATAGGTTGTTTAATTTCTATAAGTCGATGTATTGTAAAGGAAAATCTGTCCATCCCTACTAAGCTCGAGACCCCACCCACGTTAGGTCCGTTGCTTCGCAACGAGTAAACTCTCAAGAGCAGACCAAACCAAACAAATGCAGCTCCTCCTGGGCAGGCTAACGCTACCTAACTTGTTCTTGGTCAATTAGCTTTCAGATTTATTAAACCAAGTGCAATGTCCAAGGCACAACCCAAGAAAAAGGAGTCCTCCTCCAGTAAAGTATCTTTATCCGACCGACAGACGGAGTGAGTTTGGTTAGCTAATTTTAGCAATTAGCGTTAATTAAGGTCAGTTTTAGTTAGCATTAAAGTTAGCAACGTATTATCAAAATAAACTAAGCTAGCGTTAGCGAACGTTAGCATTTAGGAAGCTTGCTAATCGTGACAGAACATCATATTTTAACTGTGATTGGTTTAATTCGGTTATGTAGCTACGTAAATACATATATGTAACGTTACTTATATATGGTATATTATTATATTTGGTACTGAGCTGTCTAATTTTGTTGCTAAATATTGACAAAAGGGAAGCCAAGAACAAATAAAGAAATGAAGAGTTATGTGTCATTATTTCAGAGCAGCGTCCCTAGTAGCCACTTCCTCTGAGAGCCTAGGAGGTGTCTGGAGATGCAGATTCCCCAATTGGCCTGAGTGGAATGATGCAGAAGTCAACAAGGAGAAATGGGACTCAAGTAAAGGAGCTGAAGATGGAAAGACGAGCAAGAGTCACAATGCTGTAAATCTGGAGTATAAAATAATGAAATTTGCATCAGCAACGTATACTGTACAATATATTGATAAATGGAAAAAATGCTTCAAATCCACTTTACAACTGACTGACTAATTTTGACATTATGTTGATCTCTGTTTCTGTATGTCACATTCACTTTGTTTGCTTTTGTCTGCAGCCATTTTTTGAAGATCCTGAGGGAAAAATTCCCCTGCCTCCATCTTTGAAAGTGCACTCCTGGAAGCGTCCTACAGAGTTTATTGCCAACAAAGTATGCTTCTATGTTAATGATATGGTTTCTGTGGTAGTACTGTACATGCCAAATTTCTACCTGTCTACAACAATGACAGTTATTCCATGGCACTGTAAAATTGATAAAAATGGTTTATGCTTGGACTGTTATAGTATACCACACTATGTAGCTGTTCAAAAACATGGACTTGCAAAGACTAAAGCATTCATCTCCTGATCAAAAATATTGATTTATTGTTAATTAACTGTTGGTTGCATCAACAAGTGCATTTCTTTGCCACACAGTGTGAAATGTAGTTAAGGAAATCTGCTCTCTAGTCGCCTCCAATGAAGTTTTAATTGCATCACTCCACTTTTGTGTTACCCGTCGCTCAGTGCAGTATTGAGCAATTACTGGAAAGTTCCTGCTTTTTGAATTAGTCCTTGCCAGGTCACAAGCTGCCTTTCCACTAAAGATGTCAGAAGCATTTCATTAATTTCATACAAGAGGAATACAGGCTAATCACAAAAGCAATCAGCTGTGCAGATGCAGGCAACAGCTCTATTGTGAAACTCTCTTCATCAGTCTATACCAGTCTTATTGACGGAATTAATTCAAAATTTGGTTCTTACTTAGAGTTGCTGTGACAATGGGAGAAAACTCAACCTCCCTTGAGGTGAGATCCCCTGATCTCGCTCACCATCACCTGACCCATTAACTCATTTTTAATTAGTAACACTGTAGAGTCTATTAACTTGGTTGTGAAATATTCATCACAGACACAGTCTTGGGAGTATCATGGCAAGGTTAGACCAGTTTAAGACCTGGGATGAGTAGAGAAGTATTAAGTAGGTTAAATATTCATGTCCATTTTAAACAGGTGAGGCATGACAGCAATATTCTAAAGCTGGTTGATCACTGTGTATACTGAATAATACTGATATGTACAGATACTACCACACACTGTATAACAACCTGAGTGCATAACGTTTGTCTGTCAGTCATCTGGCTGTGAAGGTGCTAAAATTCTCATGCGCATGTATTAATTTATGCCTACAATGAATACAATGATCTGCTTTATTTTACTGTAGGGTCTCACCATTGTTGAAAACCAAACAGCCTTTGACCTAATCTCCCCCAATGATCATCTGTTTTGCAGTGAGGTTAGTTTTCAACTGTTGTTTTCTACTTTTCTATGACCAGTATCAATCAGCACTTGGGTAGTGTAATTCATATGTCAGACAGGGTAACGTTTTACTGACAGAAATAAATTAGACTGGGGTAATGCAATGCACTATTGCTTTTGTGAATGATAGATCAAATAATTGAGGATTCGTCCAATAGATTGGTTGATAGTTGTTAAACTCATGATTCATTTTCTCCCCCTTCTCTCCATCTTTGATCAAGCTGATGAGGTGGATCATCAGTGAGATCTATATTGTTTGGACGCTGCATAACGGCACATTTACAGAACAAGATGCTTGGAGACCTTGGGAGCACATCTACTCGCTGTGTAAGGTGGTGAAAGGTCATGAGCCGCTCTACAACAACTATGGGAAATACGTTGTCAGACTCTACTGGATGGTGAGCCTGACATGCACGCAAACATCCATTCACACATATACTGTAAGGCTCCTAAAGATTACGTTTTTAGGAACTCAAACCTAACATCACAATGCCTCTTTGTTAATAATACATTTTTTAGAGGCACACTTGAGGCAACGGATAACACAATATTGCATTTTATTATTCAACAGAACCCATAGGATGCAGCATATGAGAGGGAAATGAGGATGAACTGAGGCTTGGAGGGGGGAAGGGATGAAAAAGCCTTATCCACTCAAAGCTCAAATCAATCAGTCTTACTACTGTGCCAAAAATGGCCTGGTATCATATATTGCCTGATTTGATAAGGCTTAACAGAAGTCAACTGCCCCTTATAGAGCGCAAGACTCAAGTTGGGATCTATAACTCTTAAGACCATTAGAGCAGGAACAACCCTGGGAGGGCTTTATGCACTGCGGTGTCATTCATATTGATTATGTGCATTGAGTGTAAAGATTTTACAGGTTTTTGCCTCTAAATAAGGCTCATCATTACTTTGGGATACAGCTTACAGCCTGAGAGTTTCAGTATGTGTGTTGCTTGCAACATATCTTTAAGTAGTGGACAATACATCATTGTGTCATTTCCGAAAGGGAACTTCTTCCAGCACAACAATTTGGGTCAGCGAGAGATTGAAAAAAGGCAGAGCTAAAAATGATGGGGTTCTGTAACACTGAGTCTTGCCTTGACAAACAAGCATGACACGGTTGTAGGCAGCAGTCCCCGTGCCAACCATAGCACGCTAACAGATGGTTGTTGAGATGGCATTAAGCACCCAGCCCCCAACCACCCTTCCCATTTCCACGCCTGTTTTCGCTGATAGGCTACTCTTTTTCTCCCTTGCTCATATGATTCTTTATTGTTCCACCCCAATCGTTTTTCTTCCTTCATGCCACTGTAAATATCCATTCCAATCTCATTTTCCACCGTCCTACAACTCTGTCTCTCCTTTCCTCCTTTTCTTCCTCTCTCCTCTAACTTGCCATTTCGCACTGTATTTTACCCCATCTGCGAACACATTGAGCTCCTCCTCAGGGCGATGGTTTGACAAGAAAGTGGAAGAACAAGCAAAACAGAAAGTAAGCCTGCCCACACTGTGCACACTGCTCTGATAGATAGAAAAGATAGAAAGGCACAGCTGTGAACAATCAGTCAGATTATCACCTGCGTGTGCTGCTTTTTCATACAAGCAGTGTGAAACTCCCTCAGACGGCCAGTAGACAGAGCACACCACAGCCGCCATGTAACAAGCTCTGACACCAAACAGGATGCAGCATAATGTAGCTAATGCTAGGAGAGGTGTTAGAATGTGAAGCCCATAGATCTGAGATTTTGAGGTCATGAGTTACACATAGGGCTTTTAGGAAAAATGTTGATGATCTGAATCACACACCTATGGCACACACTTTAAAATGGTAGGAGAAATCAGTTTACATTAGCAGTGGATGTGTTAGGGGCTGGTATCAGTCATGGCCAATCACATCAGCTCCTCTCATTACCTCTAAATGCAGTTGTCTCCCCCACCACAATGTACAGACTGTTTGGTAAAGGAATTGAGAGTTCAGACAAGCTTCCTCTAACATGAATCTGCTATTTCAGTCAGAAACATTTAAGTCAAGGAATTCACTGCAAATGGTTATAGAGTTCAATTCTGCAGAAAATGCTCTGTCCCTTTAGGGAACTTTCAAGGAATCTGAGCAGTGTTGAGAATTATGCTGGGAGAACAAATTACATAACAGACTGTAGTACAGAGTCAGTGAAACCTGTTTATGTACATGAACATTAGATCCTAGTAGAGTCAACAATACCCAAAGCTTAGCACATTTTGGAGGGATTTGGGGTGGTGGAGGGAGTTGACTCTGCTGGCAGTGTTGGCATGAAGCTATCAGCAAAATAAAAGTATTGTAAGGTTGTGAAAGCTGCCTAGTACACTTGAATGTGATTGGATGTTACTACTCAGCTGATGGCTGAGGGCAACACTCCATTCTGGTGTGAGAGGTGCAAGTGTAAATATATAGCAAAAAGCAGTATTCCATCATTACAAATATCCTGTGAGGTGATGCCTCTTTTTAAGCTGAATTGATTTTTTTGGTGATTCTGAGACCCTGGTCAACATGTCTTGTCTTTTTTCTGTGTGTAATCATGGGTGTTTCTTTTTGAAAACACAGTTATCCACATGTGCCACTCTAAAAAAACCTTAAAAAACAAATTTGCCTTTATTTTGTTTTACTTACACTAAGTGGTTAATAAGGTTCTGATCTGAGACCTGAGAGTGGTATTGTTCTTCTCATCTAACTCTTGGCTAAAAAGGAAATATATGTATTTCCCTTTAAGGTTTACATGACTTGCTAGAACCACTATTTGAGGTGGATTGACTGTTATACCGTATCTTCACTCACTATGTCTTCCTTCCTTGCTTTTAGGGTTGTTGGAGGAAGATAACAGTAGATGATTCGATGCCATTTGATGAAGAAAACAACCTTCTTCTTCCAGCCTCCACCTGTCAGTCAGAGCTGTGGCCAATGTTGTTGGCTAAGGCTCTTATTAAAGTGGCCAACACAAAGTGAGTTACTATACATTCCATAAGCACATCAGTACAGCCACAAGGAGTTGGGAAACAGTTATAATAGTCTTAAAGTAAGTGGGCGGAAGAACAGAGTCAAGCTTATTCCAAGTATATGCCCACTATGCAGTCTGTCTCTAATAGGACCACTGTACAAACTATGCACACTTCCTCTTTAATCTAACACTGTACACTGACCCTGCTTAGGTAAAGCAGTATACAGTACAGGATGTTACTATTTCTCAATTCCAATTGAATTTAAATGCAGTGATTAACCAGTAATTTGCAGTGAACAAAATGAAAGTAATTAACTAACTGATTTCTGAGAACATTTTGACCCTGTCAGATCAAGGACATTAATAAAATCCACAGAGCTTTATTTCAAAATCTAGTCAAGATCACAGTGTTTCCAAAGATACCAAATGTTTCATGCTGAACTATTAGGAAATGTTTGTAAAATAATGCACAACACACCTAGAATTTCCACATTTCATGTAATGTCAATATACTGTACAGTGTAGGCTTTACTTTAAAGTTTCTGAAGGTAAATTGTTAGTGGAAATCAGGGTTCAGGAGGTTAATTTCCTGGCTGACAAGTATGTACTGTGCATGCTGAATGAAATGAACTAAACTATTTAAAGCTCACACACACATGCACAAGAACCCCCACACAGAGTGTGTTCTGCTGACTTAGCCAAACCTTCACCTGACCTAATCTCTGCCCTGAGCTGTCTTGAGTTTGGTGACAGGCAGGCAGTGTGTGTGTGTCTGTGATGGGGAAACATGGCGTGTGTAAAGGTGGCTGTTTCAGTGTCCACAGAAGGTCGAGAGATAAATGTTTCATCCAAAACAGGAAACAAAGGAGCCTCTCTCCTCGTGAATCATTTATGAACCATAGTGAAAGTTCTTTGTACTGAACTAGTACCAAACTTTGCCCAGGTGTCTGCTGGAGCTCCTCAGAAAAGCAGTAGTCTTTTCTTTAATAAAAAGATGAATTTGAGGGCTCCATCACTTTGGGGCTAAGTAGCTTTTTTGTAGTGGTTATGGACTGTGGCATTACTGATCAAGTTGTATTGATTTCACTTCCTTGGGTATCATGACTGTGCTGTGGACTGGACAGGTTGGTAACAGAATCCTAAGAGGACCAATTAGAGCTGCAGCAGCCATCTGTTTCAACTGGAAATTGTGTGCCAAAGATACAGACACACACACTCCTTCAAATCAGTTCTAGAGACTTAAATAATAGGTGCAATACACATAAGACACATTTCAAAATGTATAACAGAAGCTGAGCCTATATCCTTGCAGACTTGTTAAGATAACACCAAACATTTCTGTCGACTTGTTGACCGATATATGCTTGTGATGGTGCCTTAAATGGTGATTGTGTTTATCAATTGACCAAACCACAACGAGAGTCAATTTTCACATCCAATTATTTCATTATTCGTGATACTTAAGTTTACATTTTCGTCACAAAAAAAATGGCGAAGTTCATGGATGTCAGTTACCTTGTCTTTACTGGTGTCATCCCTTAACATCATGATAAAATAAAGACAGAGAACAAGAGAAAGTGACATCCATTTTTGTCAATTACATAGAAACAGTATTGCCATGAGTTTAACCACTTGAACACCAAGCATATTATGTGCAATTTAACAAATTGAAACTGTGACCTCACAAGTTCCATTTGAGAACAGTGCCAGTGCCACTATGGGTAGTTTGAATGGAGTCTCTGGTTTGTTGCAGAAATGTCTTTTTTTAACAGTTCTTTGTATTGTTGTTTCTCAGTGTAGTGTCAGAGGGTTGCGGGCAGATGGGCGAATTGACCTTTATCCACACCCTGACTGGCTGGATCCCAGAAATCCGTCCTATGAAGTAAGGTCCTCATTGACTCCAATCTTGTACGTCTGTCTTCTCGTCTCTTAATCTAAATATTTTCCATAGGTGTTCCCATTGACAGACTATCTAATCTCTGGTAGTTTATCACAATAAAGGCTGTGGCACTAAATGCACTCACACAGTCTGACAAAGTGTGCATTTTTTCTTCTCAAGTGTACTGTTTTATAAAGTATACTGTAGCAAAGGGAGAGAGAGAAGTGTATCTGTCAACAATAGTATGGGAAGTCTGAGGTTTGGGGTCTAAAATGGATACAGAGATATATAATAAAGGGGGAGGAGAGGCAGCATGGAGTGGAGAATCTCAGCTTGTCAGTGATGGAACTTTAATGGGACAACAGTGTTTTGGAGTGGAGCTGGGAAGTGTTATTCTCTCTAGCTCAGCAGGTTAGCTGCTGTTACTGGGTTGCCTGGGGAATCTATCAACACGTACAGGCACTAAACATGACATTGTTTGTGTTTCAGATTGATTCATGACACATGAGTTTGCAGTCGTATGTGCATGTACCCACACCCACATACATTTTACAGGATTACATAAGTTAAAATTTCTGCTCACTGTCTAGTTACGGGAGGGGGGGGTTGGGGCATCGACGACACACACACACACACACATTCTAATGTGCCCTCCTCACATTAGAATGACAGGATCAGGCTGCTTGCTCAAAAGTTGTAATTTTGAATTAGAGAAGTAGTTATTAGAGTCAAAACAGGCTGAAAAATGCAGCTGGTTAACTTAAAAAAAAGTTATTTTAAGAAATAATATTATTTTGAAACTTAATAATAATGTCATCCCCTGTACCTTGTAACCAATTCAGGTTTTTTTAACCTCCTATCAGGTCTGTATACTTGGGCAAAACCTGGGATTTCTTACAAGACACCATTCCCGTATTTACACACCCAGATGAGAGTTTGCCGGAGACCAAGCCACCGACTGCAGATCCAGCTGCAGGGAGAGATTCCAGCTTTAATGACAGCAAGAGTCAGCTGCCAGAGAAAGGTAAAGGTCTGAATAGTGCCACAGTTAGACACACACACACACACACACACACACACACACACACACACACCAGGACACACAAACATGGAAAGGCATACAATAATGCACACATGCATACCCGGAAACATACATCTCAATTACACACATTGCTTGCACATTTAATTGAGTGAGTCAATTAAATCAATGATCCATTAGATTGTAATCATTTGTATGTACATAATACTTCACTACAGCTTGTTAATTTATCAGCGGGCTGTTTGAAAAATTAAATATATCTGTTGTGTGTCTGTATATGTGCAGTACTATATA
The DNA here is from genome assembly GCF_008315115.2 of Sander lucioperca. NCBI lineage: Eukaryota > Metazoa > Chordata > Actinopteri > Perciformes > Percidae > Sander > Sander lucioperca. The sequence goes on from NC_050191.1 coordinate 15,846,488, forward strand.
TTTGTATATATGCATGTGAATGCAAAGTGTGTGTGTAAATCTGTATTTTCCTCCCTCTGCATCCATAATTCAACTACTATGGAGCATGACAATGAATATTTCATTGTCCAAAAGAAACTCACGCTTATCAATGATTCCATTGCCTTATAGCAGTAATAACCCTACTGTACATTTGCAGTATTAATAGTATTCATTGGGGATGTACTTTAGGACTGGGGAAAACTCAAATTTCACTATCATGCCATTCTTACAAATACCTCCATTTCTCAGCCAGTGCCCTGCTGCCTCTTTCCTGTTCTTTCAAGCATCACTTCCTGTTTTCCCATGCTCATGTATTATGGAGCATGAGATGGTTAATGTGTGTATGGTGGACTATAAATAAACCAGCAGAGGGAGCAGTGGCAGGGTGAATTATTTGGTGTTCCCGCAGGACAGAAGAGCCTCCCAAGTCAAATGTGGTTATGTGATGAAAAATGGATTGAAACGTCCTAAGAAAAGAGTGTGTGGCTTGGAGTTGTTTCATGTCTTTAAGGTAGAGAGATACAGTAAAGGCTTTATTAAGGTTGTACCCTTGATATCAAGATTTTGTTTTTTTAATTGAACACACCACATTTAAGGTATAAAAAAATTCCCATCAACATAAATGGGTTTAAATGAATTACATTTCCTCTCTTGCTCTCTTATTTAGCCACCTGCCAATAATCTGTCCCTTGGTCTCTCCTACAATTCCACTTGTTAACAAAAAATTAAAAAAATTATAAAAGTGTTGGATATTACTAACATAATGTAATGGCATGTACGCACAAAGTAGTAATACCTCACGGAACATTTATCCTTCAAGGGAAATGCATCACACAGTGCTTACATACAAGCATGCAAACACAAAAAAAACCCTACACATTCTTTCTGTCTCACTGTTTTGGTACCCACTGTCCAATGAAATGCATAAATTGGAATGCATAACTCACTATGCAGTTTGAGAACCACTTTTCTGTTCAATTCTTAATGTGTAACCTTTGTATTAGTCTAGCAGTGCTCCCATCTCTCTTCACCATGGTCCTTCAAATTGATTTTCCATGTCCCCTGGCCCATGTGATCCTTATACCATATTCTCTAAGATGCACCATACGGGGGCAGGACCATCCATAGATCACCTAGATTCTCTGTTGTTGCCTTATTTATACCTGTGGAGGCCAATAGTGCTTCCACTCCTCCATGGTTGCACTTTACATTGATTTATACATACATTTTTACAACTTTTTATTTATCAGCTTTACTTAACATTGGTAGATGGCACTACGTTTCACTATATTAGTATGTTCAATAAGGTTCCGTCAATAATGTCTTCTCTCAGTAAAATCTATTATGTACTGATACAGTGCAAGTTCTACAATGTCAGTCATACTGTCAGAGTATAACATTTTTGCATGCATGTCCATGTTGGAGTATGTGTGTTTATGTGTTTGTTTGAGTTTGCATATGCCTACGAGGTTTACCTGTACTAGTGTCAGTTTTTTGTGTGTGTGTGTTTCTCAGGTTCCCCCGAGGTAGTGGTGTGTGCGAGCTACTACCCTTTACAGCCGCATAACAATTCCTGTGGGTTTGGAAAAATGGTATGTATTTTCTCTATTCCTCCTCTGTTGCTGGCTATGCATACATGTGCTCATTCAGTGCAAGTTTTGTACTTCCGTCACACCGTCATGAGAGACATTTTCATCCATGAAAATTAGATTTCACCTTCTGTAGATTGCAGTCAGATATTCATTACAGATTTGGAAGCTTACAGTAGAGAGATTCACATTGTGACGCAAATACTATGTAGTCTGAAGGCAATCTGGCCAGAATGTCTACATAAGCATTTTGGATCCAATTAAATATAAAGACTTACACAAAATCTTACTCACACAAAATAATGATTCTACCCTAAACGTGAAAACATATAATTGTGTTTCAATACCTTTTTAAAATATATACTATCTTGGTCATCTCTGTTATATAGCACAGTAATGTGAAAAATGTACTGAAGCCCCAAAGTAACAGTGGGTGGTGGAGATGAAACATAACAGTGCTCATGACCTGGGGGCATGGTGTGTTCTATTTGGTTGCTTCGCCTTAACAGGCTTGTTAAATTATTTACACCCATTCTAGGGCTAATTGGTGGACAGGATTTTCCTTTGTTGGAGGTGTTCTATCACCTCCACTCTCTGATCTTGGGTCAGAATCCCCTTTTTACACTTTGACATGATTTACCTGTAGAGTTGGTTACAGGTCACAGTAATGGGAGAAAAACTTGTAAATGCATGTATGTTTATTTCTGTGCATTTGTCTATATGCGGGCACACAGGCGAATTCCTCAGAGTATCTTCGTCAGTACGGCCTCTCCTTGCTGTACAGCCACATTGTCCTGTTGACCAGAACCCGGGCATGCCAGCTGGAGGCACCACCCAAACCTCCACCTATACCCCGATGGAAACTCATCCGCCCGCGGAAGGAGATCGTGGTCTCCGATGAACCACAGAGTGCGTGAGAGACAGAGAAGGAGGCAGGAAATAAAAAAAAATGTTAAAATTAAGTTTGGATAAAAAGGTGGTCAAGGGGGACACCAGGAGGAGGATGCAGGGGAGGATATCAAACAAACGCACAAATTATGTGATAGAGTGTAGGTGAATGTCCTAAATAAATATGACTAGAAAGGAAAGCGAGTGCTAATGCAGGAGATTTAGAACCTGCAATACAGAGGGCAAACAGTACCGCAGGCTGAAATGAAAAAAGGAGGAGGATAGCTACAATAATTCTGTAATGAAAATAGCTGCTGGCTCGGGCATATCTGACATCAGCTGATCTCTGGGTGAAACAAAAAATGCAGTAAGAAAGAGTCAGTGTGTAAAAAAGCAGTGCTGGCATGATGTGTGAGTTTTTTTTCTCTCTCTTTTTGCAGAGCTTCCTTTGTCAAAACTAGAACAGTTCATTGAGGTTGCCAGCCCTTTTCTCTTCTACCGTGTCAAGAGCGGCGCTGGCCCCATCCCGGAACTGTATGTACGCTTAAATGATCTAAGACTGAGAAAATGAAGCGAGATGAGTCTTTTCTGTCGTCCTGCTCTTCTGTTAATTTAAGTGTATCATATTGGTTAAAGAGTATTTCAATTTTCTATAGCTGACCTTCACTCTGACCTCACTGTAGAGGAAGGAAAGAAAGAAAACACCCTCCATCTGGGGATCAAAAAAGTATATTCTCATGATCACATCATGAGAATCTTATCCCCATCTTCCTACTGTTCCCCCCATTCTCCCTGCAACAGGGCAATGAAATTCAGGTAGCAGTTGAAGAATTCAAACTATATGGGCATATTTCTTTTTATACTTTTAATACAATGTTATAAAGATCGTTTTGTTCCCACTTGACTATAACTATACTCACTGAAAGAAATGTTTGCCAACGTTCTTAAAATTAAAACAAATCACAGATCAAAGCAGTGTGATGGTATAAATGCTGTTCCTTGCCTATAATGTGACATGCGTGACTCACTTGTAGATGATCTGGTGTATTGCTCCTAAATGTATTACCATGAGATGAGATGCACGTATGTCATGATTATGATATGATGCATGTGCAGTATGTCCACATAGCATGCAGCATGAATACATGTCTTTGTGTGTCAGAGAGGCCAAGCAGAGTGCTCAGAGGAAACGTTCCTACGGATCCTCTCTGGTGTGCATTGCTGAGAGAGAGGAGACTGAATGCCGAGAAGTCCTTGAGCCTGATGCTGTTGAACACACCACTAACTCACCAAACAGCACAACAGACAAAATAGAGGTACACAGAATTACTGTTTCCTGGGGCACAGAGTTGATTTATACATTCAGCGTGTGTGTGTTTAACATGTTAGAGCATTTTGTTGTTGAACCTCAATTAATTGTGGTAACCCCAAGCCATTTATTACAATAGATATGAGGCTCTGTGAAGCTCAGCCTAATGCTATTTATCCAAGTACTAAGATTGTAGCAGTTGTCCGCAAAATGTTGTTGCATCTTTTTATTTCCTTGTTTCATTTTTTTCTCTCTCACCCCTCTGTCTACCCTGTAAGTATGCAGTTGAAGGCTCATCAGAGTAGCTCTGTGAGTCAGTGACAACAAGGCTGCCATCCCCCAGTCTCAAAGTCACTTCTGTTGTCTCCCAGCCAGGCCACCACTGACCAGGGGCACATCTGCACTAAAGAGAGAACCAGTGAGGGGAAGGGAGATTGGGGGGTATGTTCAGAGCAGCAGCAGAGAGACACACAGACAGACACAAAGACAAGGATAGCAGCAAAGATAGAGAGGAATAAAGAAGGGGGGCCAGCTGTACAGAAAAAGAAAGGAGGGGGATTGAAAAGTAGGAAGAAAGTGACAGTTGGACAGGGAGAGATGAAAGTGGAGCAGGAAACAGAGGGTGATGGGAAAAGAAAATGGCTGGTGTGGGGTGGTGGTGAACGGGGTGCGTGGGTTTCATTCAGGGAGAGGTCGTGTACTGTGCTGATGAAAAAAGCAGTGCAATTAGATGGTGAGCCATCAGTGTCTGCGTCTCCTGGGGGGTTCATTATTACACTTCACTCCTAGCATAGAGAGAAAAAATAGAGTTCATATTAATCGCCCTCTTGTGTAACTGTGACCAGTTATGTATAGAGCGGTTAGGCTAGGGCAGTATGGACACGCTAATTTGATGTGTCGTTTGATGTCTGTGTGCACATGCACTCATGTTGATTGGTTTGTGTATGTGTCATATGTGTGCCACATTTTTACTCAGTGTGTGTTCCCACTCTTCACAAGCACGTGCTGGGTCACGTGCTGAGGGGACTGTACAACAAGTGAGAAGGTTCTTTTTTTTTTTTTTGCTGTTTTGACCCCTCTGTCTGTTTCTGTCAACCCTGGCCAACAGTATCAACCTCTGTGTCTAGCTCCTAGAATATAATAAGGTGGTTTCACATGATGTCCCTAATACCCTCAATGGCCTACTCACTCAAAATTAGTGTTGAATGAGTAGCTGTTTTAGTCTCCAATATGCTTGGAATGTGGTTAATCGCTAAGTCACCAAAGCCCATTTGGGGTTTCTGTTTGGGCTCTGAGATCAATGGATATCCTTCTGCCTGATCTTGATATTTTGCATGTATGGAAAATGGGGAAAATGTGATATCTGGAGAGAGTTTCTGGCTGTGTAAAATAAAGCCCCATGAAGTGTGGGATTAAAGTAATGCGTCTTCTTCCGCGCATCAACCCATAACTGAGCACCTTAAAATCCCAGTAGCCTTGTTTGTAAGATCTATCTCTATCTCAATGTCTTCTTACTGTACACAGGTAAGTGATCTAATAAATAGCATGTTGTGGGTGGACGGTACATGCCATGCCTTCGAGCTTGACTTGATCCTTTACACACTCTTGTGACAACACACACATTAACATGTTTTAAGTGTTGCTATTGTGGTGGAGAGGAGGTCAAGTGTGCCTCCCAATCACAATGCCTCTCTCCATCTGTCTGGGTCTCCGGGTACTTATTCAAATAGGCGGTGACTCACAGACACACACACTCACTCTGACTCATCAGAGAGTCTTGGATGGGGTTGTTTTGAAGTTACACAAAATAAAGCCATAATTCTTATTCAGAGCTGGTAAACTGTTGGACATTCACCAGGGTTTTTCCTCAAGGGAACTTCAAATGAAGGGGCCTGGAGTAATGTTCAGCTACTTGATACAGGTGTACCATGTTTTGCACTTAAATATAGCTTTGTAATAACAAAGCAACAGTGATTGCCTTTTTTCAAGACCGCATCATCCCGTGCCTTGCTTAGACAGAAGAATGTAGTATCTGAAGGATTTGATAAACTCTTTAGCTATATTTCTTTAATTTAGTTGGACAGGTGAGCATGAAATCAGAGCTGTTGAGTAATTTCCCTCTAAGAGAAGTAACATGCTAAACAACATAACTCCCCATCTGTCACTGACAGTCCAACTAAATTAGAGCTGGTATTCCCTGGTGGTGTTTTTAGCAGGAGAGGAGCAGCCCTTGTCACATTAAACCGTGTCTCGTGTCCTGTGGTGTTTGGCGAGAATGGCGCGACACCACAGCTGGCATGGAATCACTAGAGGGCGGAAGTGTATCTCTGGCAGTGTTACTCTATCAGCAACTCACTGTTTATCTCTCTGTAACTCTCTCTCTGTCCCTTTAGGTTACTGCAGAGGACAGGAAGAAGGACGATTACATCTCCAATGGTAAAAGCTGTTCCTTTGCAATGCTGAAAATCGCACTGTATCTGTATACAAGATTGCCTTACCTGAAGTCAAATATTAGGCTACTAGAATGGGCAGGTGACCATTAATTTTGTTTAATTGGAAATTATGAATGTAGTGAAGGTCTTTATTATTGGTTGACCTGAGCAGCATCTGTGCAGCATTGTCCAATTAATGTGATTACAAGTATTTCCATCTCTCGCTTCCACTCCCTCCATCTTTCTCTCCACGCTTCTGCCGGTTGGCCAAGACACTATTGTGCCTTATGACAACTATCCAATTGTTGGATTGAATTCCCTGCCTTCTTTCTGCCCCCGTTTAGTTGCTTAGTAACCCCTACAGTTTAAGTTAGTGGACCACTATTGCTCAGCAGAGACACTGGCCCTCGCCGCCTCAGCTTTCTGATCAGACTTCTCTCTTTGAGACAAGCCTGGGGGGCAAAGCAACTGTGTGTGTGTGTGTGTGTGTGTGTGTGTGTGTGTGTGTGTGCGTGTGCGTGCGTGCGTGTGTGTTTTTTGGATGGAGAGTGTGCACATGTCTATGACTTTGCTCTACATGCATTGAGATAGTGGGAGTCAGTGAGTTGGAGTATGGATGTGCATGTGCGCTTACACTATGCCACTATGTGGGAGTTTGGCCAATTCGGCTCACTGTGTTTAAGATAACGATTTGAGTCGAGGATAACTTGTTATGAGTCACAAGAGGAAAGGCATTTTGTTACTCGCAGCATTTTAAAATGGGAGATTTCACCGGCAATTCTATATCTATTTGGTATTAAGCGTGGCATGAAAAGCCCCAGTCAACTTGGATGCTACTCAGTTCGATAAGGACATGTTGAGATGCTGCAGATTAGTATTATCAATAATAAATTATATTAAATAAAGTACTTTGCTTTATAATCCATCTCTCAGCAAGATGGCTGTATACTGCAGACCTGCTACATTTAACCAAATGTCTAACCCAACAAAAATGTTATTAAATAACATTATTAATCACAAATGAATCTCCCTTCCAGATTGGCCCAACACTGCTTTGGAGAGGCCTGTAACTGTGGAACCCTCAGCTCCTGTCAAACCCATCCTGCAGGAGACATGGGTGGACCTGGATGACTTTGCTAAATGCTTTCAGTGAGACACACACACACACACACACACACACACACACCTGCACAGATGCACGCACAGACACAAATATGTACTTAAGTACTGCAAACATATTGTGCCAATAGAAAAACATAGACAGTCGTGAAAAAAGGATGGTTGAGGGGCCTGACGTGATTAAGATAATGGTTATCAAAATTAACTGACTTTTCTTTTTCCAGGACTCTCTTGGTATTCCATAAACCACAGATCTACCCACATCATATCCATAAATCTCATTTTAAGGTACAGTATGTCTCACAAAATAACCCAGTGCCTTATTTCTGTATGTTTCCAGTGCTGGTACTTTCTAAGCTTTCCATTTATTTTCCCACGTGATTCCATGGGCCCTATCTTGCACCCGGCACAGGGCAGCGCAAAGACCGACGCAAGTGTCTTTGCTATTTTAAGACCGTCCAGCGCCCTCGTCGTTTGAATAGCAAATGCACCTCTGCCCATCTTTGCGCCCATGGGCGTGCTGGTCTTACAGGGAGGTGTGTTCAGGTGAATTCTTGGCGTCTTGCTATCTTGAGGCAGCGGGAAGTGATCGCGCCATTGACCAACAAAAACCTGGTCTAAAGTCAATAGCGCAGCATTTCATTGTTGTTTTAACAGCTCATTTCCTAGGCTTATGTACAGCGCGCGCACACTATGCTTGTTACACACACACAGGGAAGCACAGCAGCACACAAACATGCAAAAGATTACAAATAAAAATATTATGGTGCAAATCCGCCATCATAATAGCAATGTGCCAATGATACAAACGCGCCTGTCTTTTAAAGGGAATGGGAGATGACACTCTGATTGGTTTATTGCATGTTACGCCCAAAACACACATATGAATTAATGAAGACACTAAGTACAACCCTTTTGAACCATGCACCTGGTGCACAGACCCTTTTTTCCACCGTCACACTAGCAAAAGTGGATCTGCACGCCCTAAACGCACCTGCACCATGCGCTTAGATCGTTCAATAGGGTGTTTGTGCTTTGACCCATTAATGCTGTTAGTATTGGATATATTGTCATTAATTTAGCTGCTGTTGTCTGCAGAGCACCGTCTTGCCCAAAACAGGCACCAACTGTACTGGATCATCGACACACTCCACTGGTTCCCTCCTTCTGACATCTACTGCAGCAAGCCCTGAAGTACACACGTGCAAACACACAAAAACACACACATGCACCAATTGCACATGAGCACACAATTTGCCATGTGTGATTCAGACTTTTGATGAAACTTAAAGGTGCCCTGTAGAGATTTCTTGGAAACAAACAATGATGGTGTTTTGCTTCATTTTTTGGCATGCCACCTGTAGATCAGTGGAATAGTGTAAAACCATTGGCCTAACTGCATGCATACTTGTGCACATGCACAAGAGAAACAGAACAGGAATGTCTTAACTAGTCTAGTCAAGAGTGTTTTTGTCAAACTACTATTTCCAAGGCCAAAAATGAACCATGCATGCATTTTAAAAGACTAAAACAAGATTTGCTGCCCTAACATTTAGTGGAAGTCTGTCAGAGTCTGAAGCCACAACAGTAGGCTATAGGCACAGGTCATTTATCTGAGGACCAATAGAGACAATAGCTTCCTGAGGGGTCAGCAATTCACGGATACCTAGTGATTGCAAGCTGTGCAAAGCTTTGTAAGTGTTAAGGAGGATCTTAGAATACATTCTAAATGTACAATAACTGTGATCTGCCTCACTGAGGCCAAAACAACAGAAATTAAGCCAGATTAGGTGTCTGGTAAAAGTAGTCCTTGGCTTGTGCTAGTTGTTACTGCCCCTCTGCCTGTCTTCAGAAATTAATGAATATGTTCTCAAAGTAAACTGTCTCTGTCATATGCATCACATATAACAGATCTGAAGTTGTCTGAGAGTGACGGTGTGCATATGTGTGTGGCGCAGGTTTTTGTCTGATCTTTTGTGTAATTGTGTGTGTTTTGCACATCTGTGTGTATAGACCTTATTTTTTACAGTCCATTGTATATACTGCTGAGTCTGCTTGTCATGCCGAACACGTATGCATTCTCTCCCTCTTCCCTTGATCTGTCTTTTCTGCACACTGCTTTGTCTTTCTCACCAGCTGCTTTGTCTTACATTACCAAGTTCACTGTCTTGGCCTCTCCTATACAGGTGCCACCTTTAATTTTTCTTTAAGTCACTCAGCTCTTTTCTATCTCTTCTTATTTCCTTCACTTACCTCCCTCCTCCAGGTTCTCTTGCACTAAGCCCCCCTTCTGTCAGTTTATCCATCATCCCTCCCTATGGCGTTCTGCTCTTTTTCTCTTTCACTTGTTCTTTACCTTTTTCTGCCTTCATACTGGTGTGTGTGTGTGTGTGTCCAGTGTCAAGAGGTGAGAGGCACTCACTACCTGTGTGTAGACAGCCTGCAGCCCCCCCAGATCCTCATCAGCTTCTCTGCTCTGCTTCCCTGGGGAGATACAGCTGAGGAGAGTAAGGATTTATCTACACACACACACACACACACACACACACACACACACACACACACACACACACACACACAGAGGAATGTACAAAGCTTGACTCAAGTCTCTAACATCAATCATAACTCTCTGTATGCACACACCATACACTATAACCTATGTGGGATATACAGTATATGTAAAGAATCATAGAATTACTCAAAGAAGTATGAACATTTCATGAATGTGACCTACTGTGTTTGTAATATTTCACTGTGGTGTGTGTGTGACCAGTACACATTTTCTCTCCGCTCTCCAACACCTCATAGAAAAGGACATGTCAGCAGCATGTAGGGCTGCAGTTCTCATCGCCCAGGCCCACTCCTGGACAAGCCTGCAGTCTCAGCTGCCAGTTCTTACCATCAAAACCACCTCCTCAAAGGCAGCCATACTTAACTTACCCCCAGGGTAGGACAGCATTTATGAATACTTTGTAGTGTATTGATCAAAATGAAAAGCTTAGACCAAGTTCATGAGCAAACTAGGATGTCACACATCTATGTTCCTCTGTAATGAACGTTCATGTTCATCAGGATCCCCATTAGCTACTACTGTACCACAGTAGTATATCCTTTAGTATGCCATTTTTTATACTTACAATATTTAATATGGTGGTACTTTGATTCTTGTATCGTTAGTAGAAATATTGACATCTTGATATGACCATGCAATGCTAATGTATCTAAACAAAGTGTGATCCCTTCTCACATTTAATTTTTCCACTTTCACACTTATACTTCATAACCCTGAATTACTCTAAGCACTCGTCAACATGGGACTAATCGTGCCAAGGTTAGAGCTTTAATTCCCATCATGGGAACCTGTTACAAAAATGTATGCATTTTTTGCACAGCCCCCTGGGGAGCTTTTGATGAAAGGAAGCAGTTCACTCTTGTTGTGATTTTTAAAGCTATGCAGAGATCCCCTTAAAGCTATCATAAAGTGAGCAGAGGATATCTGCCTACCTCAGATGCTCTGAAAAGCATTAAAAATCATCTGTCCTAGTCTCTATTAATGGGTGCTACTTGGCCTAGAAGCAGAGGGCCTAGTTTCTAGGGTCAGGTGCAGGTATGCAGCAGTGCAATTACCACTGAGCCATAATCACACACATAGCACTCAACTTATCATGCCCAAACGCCCCATAGTACACTCTCTCCAAGAGAAAATAGCTGATATGTCCATGCTTTTGGGCAGCATTCATTTTTAAAACACTTCCAATCTTTTTTCATGTGTTATTTTCTTTAGTCTCTTTACTGACTGACCTGTGTGCTTTTCTTCTACATTTATTGAACCTACATTCCTGTGCTAATCTATTCATTTCAAAAAGGTTTTTGTCTCTCTTCCTTTGTACATCTCACTTTCTTTCCCTCATTTTCATGTTTCTCTTCTTCCCCGTATTTTCACCTTATTTTCTCCCATCTGTTTCTCTTTTGTATGCTGTCCTCTGCTGCTACAGCACTAGCCCAGCTCTGCCTCGGTGCTCATCCATCTAGTTAGGCTGTGATTAGGCTGAATTATGTAAAGCTAATGGGGCCAAGGAAGTGGGGTTCCACTCTCCCATGCCTGACCAGGCCCTGTCAACTCAGCTTGGCACTTGGCAGACAGGACATTAGGCTATAGCACTTCTGACTGACCAATTCAGTATTACTTGACAGAAACATTGTTCCACTATTAAGACTAAAAAGGGATTTTATTCAGTGTTATTTCATGCATGGTTCTGCAGTTACTGTGAAGCCACAGGAAGGTTGTTGGAGGGATACCTCTGTGCTACTTACTTTTAGTTTCATAAATGTAGTAGCCTAATATTTGGACATTGTTCTACCTAATATTTGCAATGACATTTTTTTTATATTGTCTAGAGCCCAACTGCAAGGGGTCACAAGATAAATCTGAGAGGTCATGAGATAATTAGTGTTTTTCTAAGATAGGAAAAAACATCAACATTTTGCTGCTACAAAAGCTCTTTTTTCCCGGATGTCAATCAAAGAGTGATCCTTTATCCTGGATGATGTGTCCCTGTTTTAAAAATACTCTGTTTGCTTTCTCTCCCCTCCAGGCGGCATGTCTTGTCCTTCCACACAAAGGCAACACTGGGCTACCACATTCACCTGTGCAGCAAGACACCTTTCATCTTTGGAGATGAAGAAACCATCATGCCACACCTTTCCAAGGTAACCGTGGCCCTTAGTTTGTTTGCTGAATACGGAGTGCTCATTAATTTTTCTTTATCTGTGGATGCAATTTTCCAACTGAGGGGTCTACCACAGCACATGTACAGCAGAGGAAACTTTTCTTGACATTTTCCTTGTTCCCTCCTTTTTCTTATGTCTCAATACACACAGACCAATCAAGATATGGACAACACATTCAACACTCCATCCTATCTACCCTTTTCATCTTTTCAGTCATCGGCTGCTACGAGATAGTTACACCTTAACAATGTTCATTTCTAATATAAGGGGTGATATGCATATTGCTTTACATTCCTTCTCAGTCTCCCAGTCACGTCCTTGCTCATAAAAAGCTCAAATCTGTCACTACACAAAAACAAAAAGGCTCTGACAGGGCCATGTACAGTGAGAAATACAATGGTGACTAAACAAATTAACTAGAAAGCATGCACACATAATTCTACCAAGGTTGCACAATCCTCTAAAAACAAGTATTTTTGATATTTCTAATCTGGATATGTGTTGGAACAAAAAGTTTTGTTGGAGCAGAAACAAAAGAAATACAACCTGTTCAATGTCATGGTAAAAAAAGTAAAGAACAGAACTTGGTTGAACAGAGAGACAGACGGGATGAAAGTGGCCTCGTTGCAATGTCCTTGCTGTAACATTTTTGAATAAGGTTTACTCCAGCTTCAATTTAGAAAATCACATCATAGTAGTTAGACGATGCCTCTGCTTTCTTACTTTTTAGACCGAAGCCTAAAACACAGAAGTTCGCACTGAAATGTATTGATATTTTGGCCGTTCTGCTTTTCTCTTCTATTTAACTTGCATTCTGTTTAATTTGCACCAGTTAACAGAATTTGAATGCTACCCCTTTGCTTTTTTTTTCTTTTCTTTTTTTACATTTTAAACAGGAAAGTGCTCGTTTCACTGAGCAGGCCTCGTCTATATTGAGGGCCCTGTCCAGAGTGGTGTCTTCCTTTAGTGATGAGCAGGACCAGCCAGCAGCCAGAAGAACCCTAGAAGAGGCTCACTGCCCCCAAAACATCAACACCACCCTGGGAAAAGAGGAACACCACAAGGTAGCATGTGTACCTATGGCCCTATGGTGGCACACCTTTGTGATGTACATACAGTGAATAGCTCACCTTGCTTTATACTTACTACTACTAATTGATTGACATTTGCTACATCTAGATACAGTCTGTAGAGACAGTCTTTAGATCAAAATGGCTAAATCACATTTTGTAGTGACCATTTAGCATGTAATTGAGTTGATTAATTAATGAGTAAGAAATACATCACCATTCATACTTTTACTGCTCATGATTTCCTTAACAGCCATGTTGTTTACTGTAGCTACTATGCATCAAGTGTTTGACTTTCATTCAACGTTTGAGTTATTTTAAGAGGATGCATAATGCCACCGCTTTGCAGTGATTTTAGAATATTTTTCAGTAGCCGCAGACAATAATCAGTTCTGGTCAGAGGGTCCGCCTTATTTTCAGATAACTGCACAACCAGGATGCATACTGATATAAACTAACAATGTCCATAGGCTGCTTCTTCTACTTTTTGGAATAGTCAAATGACATGTTGTCTTAGCCCGACAAGGTTTTTATTTAAAGGAACACACCGACTTATTGGGGCTTTAGCTTATTCACCGTATCCCCCAGAGTTAGATAAGTCCATACATACCCTTCTCATCTCTGTGTGTGTCGTAACTCCGTATACATACTGGGAACTATTCTCAGAAGGCGAAGCACTGTTACTTGGGTGGAGTGATTTGCTCTCAGCACCTGAGAAGCCCCTTGGTGAGGAGCAGAGAGTTCGCTCAGAGTTGGAGTAATAATCACTCCGCCCAAGTAGCAGTGCTTCGCCTTCTGAGAGTAGTTCCCAGTTTGTATACAGTTAGAAGATGGCTGTGTCTCATGTGACCTTGTTATTTGTACATGCTGTGACTATACAAATCACAACATGTAAATAGGAAAACGTTGGCGTTATTTTGTCACTTATTGGGAGCAGTAGGCTAGATGGAGCCGGTTACCTCCAGGATCTGTGCTAAGCTAGGCTAGCGGTGGGTGCGTCAGACAGAGTTACGACACGCATGGAGATGAGAAGAGTATGTATGGACTTATCTAACTCTGGGGGATACGATGAATAAGCTAAAGTCCCAATAAGTAAAAGACGGATACACACTGACCTATGTGGTTATTGAAAAAGTAAGTGATGTGGATTGTAACCACCTGCCTACTGTACTTGAGGAACAGGGGGGTTTGTAGGAAGGGTCATGAATTATCTCTTATAGAAACTGTTATTCTCATATACTTGTGAGGATTTAAATTACAAAAATTAAAATACCTGGAAAAATAAGCATCTCCACACACTCAACACTCACATACAGCACACAATTGCTAACATCCTTGTGCACGTTTTGTGTGTGTATAGGTGTTTAACTCTGCAGTTTACACCATGCTGTGTGAGGCTCTGGGCAGGAATCTGACATCAGAGGAGCGTTTTGCTATACTGGCCCTCACAGCTGACCCTTCACTCTTGGCCACTGACCCCAAAACACACTCCCCTACAAGTAAGTACCATTTGTATGTTTGCAAATGTTACACGTACGTTGTCTATTTACTTATGTTTGTGAGTATAAGCCTAAAACTACAGTAAACTGATTTAAATTAATTTAATTCAAAAATAATTTCACTTATTATACCATATTTAATAGTTTTCAAAGTCCAGTATTTAATATTAATTCACAATGTTCTGCTTTTACTCTCTAAGTGGATGCAGAATCAAAGCCTCCAGAAAGCTGGAGAGACAGGGAGCCAACAGACCGCGAGGTCAAGGCAGTCACCATTCTACAGGCTGGATTCAAAGGGCACTTGGTGCGAGAGATCTTTAATGCCTCAAAACCAGGTAAACACACTCATACACAGATAGAAAATCTATTAATTCAAGTAACATGGTCAGGTTTAAATCTTATCTTTCATTTGTATAGTTAAAAATACTAACTTATTATTATTGATTAGACGGTTATAAATTCTGCTTTCTCATTCAGTGCTCTATGTTTGAAAGACAAACACATATGCAGCAATTGAATAGCTAAAAGGGCCAAATAAGGAAAAAAATAACAACCAAAACAACAGAATACATGTGTATTATTTGTAGATTATTTAGTGTCCGAAACATACACAAAACACCTTCTGTGTCTTATATTTACTGTTTTATTTATCCTGATGGCATATATTGAGCCTCTGAGCAGAGACACAAATATGAATTGATGAGACTGCTCCTCTTACTAATAGACCCTGACAGATGAGGGGTGGCCACAGAGGAATATACACACACACCTAGGAAACGCACACACGCATATACACATTTCTGCATCAATAGCCAAACCTCTCAATAGTGACAGCAAGTGAAAGATGGGGAAAAGAAGACATGGAAACGTTGGACAGCTTATTGAAAAATAATGATAGATTAAATAGAAAGACATAACTAAGAAGCTCTTCCCTTGTAAATTGATTTGATATAATATTTTGTTTTTGTTTCTTGTACTGTTTCACTGCCAGTTATGCTCTTGTGCAGTTTGCAGGCAATATACATTTCCTCTGTTTCAGTTAAATTATTTTTAAAATCCAATTTTCTCCAGAAGTGGTGATGAAGGTGCACTGCTGTTTGCAGCTTTTTATTGGCCAGACATTCTCTATTTATTTCTAGGACCTGAAGCTATCTGTGTCTTCTCCAGACACAGCGCATTACACTGTCACCCTTTGAATAACTTGCACTTGCACATATGGGAGTATGGACAGCCTCATTTATGCAGTATTTGCATAAAAATGTGCTGTACAATTGCGTTGATGGAATTTAGTCTATTTTTTATGGCTTGAAAATGTGGTTTGAGCATACCAAAATATCCACATCATTATAGGACCCATCTGCCAGCAACCTTAAAACATTGCTGCATTAGCATGAGTACTTACACACACACACACACACACACACACACACACACACACACACACACACAGGCTGAACAGCTTGACTTCTATGAAATAGGCCTGTCATGGTTAAGTTCTCTCAAATTGTATTCATTTGCTTGTCAAAGAACAAAGTGTGCAGCTTTCAGAGTGGCACTTACAGTAATGGCAAAATACCAATCATATTTTAAAAACACTGCCTGTATAACTACACTTTAAAAAGCCATTTGTTTAAAGAAAAGTTAGAACTTGCCTTTTCTTTTTTCTTTCACAGCACATCTGTTTATACAGTACCACATATTTCTTCACAACTTTCCTCCTTGCTCTTTCCCACTTAATGTTCTCCTTCTACTCTAACCTTTCTACCTCTTTTTCTGTATGTCTTTTTGTCCCTCTTTGGTTCTTAAGATGATAGGAGGTCTTCATCTCTCAATAGCCAGCCTTTAATGGCTGTATCAATTTGGAAAAGTAGCCATTTGAAAAGCGAGAGCTGAGCGCCATGGAGGGCGTTTTTCTCACTTAAATGCATAAACACACACGCGTACTCATGAACAAACAGTACTGCATCTGTTATCAAATGTTCTGTTTTGTCAGAGTGGTTAACTGTCTGGTGAGATGAGTGTGAAAGTAAATGTCAAGGTGTGAATAATCTCCTATCACCTCTCACTAAATGAGGCAAAAATGCATTTTGCAATTTCTCTACCCTACCCTGAACTAGGTCAGATACAATAATTCTTTCATGTGGTTGACAGCAACATGGATTGTCTTTCATCTTTAATAGTGGTTACCTTTTTGTGTGTGTGTGTGTGTGTGTGTGTGTGTGTGTGTGTGTGTGTGTGTGTGTGTGTGTGTGTGTGTGTGTGTGTGTGTGTGTGTGTGTGTGTGTGTGTGTGTGCTTATGTCATTCAGGCACAAAGGAGAACCTCAGTGTATCTAAGATCCTTTTAGACATGTGGCCGAAGGTTGAATCAGATGCAGAAAAACATGCTGCCCTCTTGCTACGGTAAATGGATAAAAATGCATATTCGTAATTACTCCGTCTGATAATAAATAATGTGCACACAATGTATGAATTGCATAGACAAAGACAAAACACTGCACACCTTATTAACCTAACAGTTATTCATTCCTATGAATGTCATTGTATCAGAGAATACGAGGGCTCTGACTGCAATTCTGTGTCAATGATGTGTACGTTGTATGGGCATGCGTTTAGCCTCTCTGTTGCACCACATGCCCAGAATCTGCTCTCTCTTCTGGTTGTGGAGGCCTGTGGCGGCCAGGCAGGGAGCATTTTCCACATTGTGTTCCATCTTTTCCCAGTGGTACCATCTGCTGTTTATCCTTTCCCCGTTCCAATCGGCTAGCAGCGTCTGCCGAATGACCCGCTGCCTGGGGAAGTATGTGTGTGCATGAGCATGAGCATTTAGAGCTTCGTCAGTGTGTGTGACGAGGGTGGAGTGGGGGTTGGTAGGGTGTAATGAGCCTTTGAGCATGTGTTTTTTTTTAATGGACATCCACTTCAAAGTTCAGGCTGAGTTGTGTAGTGCATCTACTTTCCTTTCAGAGTTATGTTTTCTCTAAGAAGTTTGTGTAAATTATTTTCTGTAAATAGATTTTGTCATGGTCTTTTCTCTATGTGGTTTTAAAGATGACCTGTTATATACTGTTTTCAGATTCATACTTGTATTTTGTGATTTTACTGGAACATATTTACATGCTTTAATGTTCAAAAAACAATTTATTTTTCTCATACTGCCTATGGCTGCTGCACCTGTATTCACCCTCTGTATGAGACGCTCTGTAGGAGCGCCTGTCTCTTTAATCCCTCCTCCCGACAAAGCCCAGTCTGCTCTGATTGGCCAGTGTGTTCCCGCATCTCTGAATCTCCTGGAATCTCCCATGGATGTATTAAGATAATCTTTGCTGTTGTTGCACTCGTTGCAGCTGGAGACTGACTGCAACAGAGTATATATCAGGACAACATTGGTAGCCAAGATTACAGCTTCTCTGGCGTTAGCATGTACCTACAGTACATGTGACAATAAACACTGCAGAAATGTTAGCCTAAAAAAAAACGCTTCAGTAGCCTGCTTGGAGCAGATGACCAATCGTAGAAATCCAGCTCTGTGTTACGTGACACGGAGAACATTTTTTTAAAAGCAAAGCGTTCAGAACATTGGGAAATCTGAGGTTTTTGCTCGCTGGGATTTCTCTGAAATACGTTTACCTCATTATTTGAAGCTTTGGCCATGCTTAACATGAAAATCCGGCATTATAACATTATAGATATGACAGAAAATACGGAAAAGCATAAAAGATCACATTTAATTCTTCATTTGAAATTGAAGTTTTTAAATGTGCTCTGCCTTTCTGTGTTCTTCTGCACAGCTATATCATTGACCACTCTGAGAGGAAAGCAGAGCTCTACTCCTGTCAGCAGGATGAATGGACCAGAGTCACCTTCGCTGATTACTCTGTCTCTCTTCAAGACACAGCCAACTCCTGGGTCTTGGTTTTTAGGTAAGAGAACATTGTAACTTAGGGCTTGTTAGGCCTGTCAGTTAAAGACAACCTGACTTGGAAAATCTGGATGAATACAGGTGTAAACGACTGATGTCCCCTTTCCAAAAAATGTCATGATGCTGCCTTGATGAGCCATGCACTTATCTCTAATTTCTGCTGTTAAAGCTAATATTGGCAAATGTAGATTTATCATTTCAGAATGTCTACAAAAACAGTTGAAAGTGACAACTTGGTTAGACCTTATATCTTGTTGTTTGTTCAGAGAGGTGTTCCTGGTTCCTGAGGAGATGGTGCTGGTACCAAAGGTCTACTCCCCAATCCCTAATTGTCTGCTGCACGTCATAAATAACGACACAGGAGAGGAGCTGGACATGGTCTTCAACAAAGTAGCAACCCATGTCTATCAACCCAACAAGGTCTGTGGGATGCAAAAAATGCACTTGCACTTAAAGCCTTCATGTACTTGACATATTGTTTGGGTAAGTGTGGAATATTTGCATATTTTCCTAGTTTTTCTATTACCATAATACATTGGTTTTACTTAAGGAATGACTCCTGCCTGACTTAATTAAAAACTGGGTACAAACCTGTTGTTTACCATTTGTGGCTGCCTGGTGTAACAATGTTGGGAACATGTCTAGTATTATACATAAAAAAATCATAACAGCAAGAAAACTAAATCAAAATGTGTGAAAATAACAATATTTAGATTTCAGGATTAAATCTCTCTGTATTTCTTGTTCTAGCTTGGTTATACCTTTGTAGCAGAGGCTATCACACCTGAATCACCCCCTGTTGGTGCCAAGTGGAGGATGCGCTTGATTGGCTCAAGGGAACTCCTTCCAAAACTGTCCCGTGAGACTCCCCTCAACATATTCTCAGTTAAGGAATTCAGGGATTATTACATTCCCAATGACAAAAACCTCATCTGTCGGTAAGAGAATTATGGGCTATATATATTTATCAAATTCATGATTAGAGTCATATTTATACTGGTCAGTTGCAATGTTGCTTAGGGTGGATCAGAAAAATAATTGCTGTCAAATAGCACTCACTGATTCTCACTTACACTACAGTATTTGAGATGTTTGATTAGAAACAGGGCGTAACAATAGTGACATACTTTACAAAAGATAACAGGTAACCTCTCAAGGAAGCTTTTGAAAAAGCATCATTTTCCAACAAAAGACAACATTAATGATACTCTGAGAGATGACCCACAGTCATTTGAAACCTTTCCACAGTTATCATGTGCAGGTGACAGCAGATGTCCTAGGAACAATTCAGTTTCAGACTTCCAGGTCAGATGTGTTGATCCGTCTGTCCATTCTGGACCAGGAGAAGGAGGTGGCCGGAATCACCGGGAAGGGCCATGTGGTAATTCCTGTGTTCTGCTTCCTGCCTAATAAAGGTAAGTCATTAGGTGTAGTTATTGAAGTAACTGAATGAAAGCCATCTGGATCATAGCAGAAGATTTTTTAACTGCCTCTTATCTGAATCTGAATATTAGAAAAGTTACATGTACACTATCTGTTTTCATCTGTGATAATCTTAGCTTTATAATTTAACCTATTTAAGCAATGTAACTGTGTCACTGTATTATCGTTGTCAAATAACTGAACACCTAACCAGATTTTTTAATTCTGTATCCCAGTCTTAACTTGGTTTGTTTTTTTGCTAGTTTTTCTACTGACAATAGCATTTTTTGCAAACCTAATACACAACACACACACACACACACACACACACACACACACACACACACACACACACACATAGACACACATATCAAAACAGCAGGGCTCCCATCTGCAGCCATTTCCCTTACAGTGGTGATTGAGTGGACATACTGTATGAGAGAGAGGGGCGAAGTAATGCAGTAAATGTCATAAGTGAAATTCAGCCGACAAAATTGCAAGTAGGTTTTTATGCCATACTCTGGTAAAGGCAACAGTACCCTCCCTCCTTTCCCTCTTTTCTGTCCTACCAGTTTTTTGCTTCAAGCTGCTTCAATGTATTTAGGGGTGTTGGTCAAGACAATCTCCTGAACTCCAAACTGAATGTCAGAATGGGAACGAAAGGTGTTCTAAGCAATTTTGAACGTGGCATGGTTGTTGGTGCCAGACGGGCTGGTCTGAGTATTTCACAATCTGCTCAGTTACTGGGATTTTCACGCACAACCATTTCTAGGGTTTACAAAGAATGATCTGAAAAAGGAAAAACATCCAGTATGCGGCAGTCCTCTGGGCGAAAATGCCTTGTTGATGCTAGAGGTCAGAGGAGAATGAGCCGACTGATTCCAGCTGATAGAAGATCAACTTTGACTCAAATAACCACTCGTTTCAACCGAGGTATGCAGCATAGCATTTGTGAAGCCACAACTCACACAACCTTGAGGCGGATGGGCTACACCAGCAGACCACCGGGTACCACTCATCTCCACTAAAAATAGGAAAATGAGGCTACAATTTGCACAAGCTCACCAAAATTGGACAGTTGAAGACTGGAAAAATGTTGCCCGGTCTGATGAGTCTTGATTTCTGTTGAGACATTCAGATGGTTAATATGGGCCAACATTTCTAAAGAATGCTTCCAGCATCTTGTTGAATCAATGCCACAAAGAATTAAGGCAGTTCTGAAGGCGAAAGGGGGTCAAACACGGTATTAGTATGGTGTTCCTAATAATCCTTTAGGTGAGTGTATATGCTAGCCTGATCTACAGTAAAACACACAAGAGCTCTTCAAAAACCCACCTCTCAAACTCTTTAGTCTACCTTTTTACTTGCTTCCACCAGTTACAAAAGCACAGATTGTTTGATTTTTTTGGCTTAGTTTAACATCTCTCTTTCTGTCACAGCCACCAGTTGCACAGATGAGAAAAAACAGAACCAGAAGGGATCCCCATCCCAGGACAAGGGAGTCACAGTGGTAGACACTCCCCAGCAAATAGATGAGGAAGTGGGCACAGCTGGGAAATCAGACTCCTCGTGTGACCAGTCCAAGCCTCCCACAGAGACTTTGGTATCACTGACAACTGCCTGTGTTGTATCTGCTGTTGCTCAAACACTTTACAGATCTCACTTGCACAAGCACACAAGCATGCATCTCACTTTTTCCTCTCTTGTCTTTCTCACCCACTTACTTGCTGCCTGTGTTGATATCAATTTTTCACTGCCAGATACACATGCTTTACTTGCAGGCAGGCATGCACACACACACACACACACACACACACACACACACACACACACACACACAACTTTGCAAGAGGAGAGCAGCAGAAACTGGAGGGGTGGTTTTGCTGTTACTGTCTGATTTATCAGTGCTTGTCAGGGAATAGTGATTTGTGCATGATTTATGAGTCACTAGATTGACCCCCCATCTAACAGACCTGTTGTCATAGGTTGATGATTGCCAAAGTATACAGTGTAGTGCGAAACACACCACACACCGATTGTACAGCGCAAAACACACCACACACCGATTGTACAGCGTGAACATGTCCATAAAACTACGAAAATCAAATGAAGTTTATTTGTTTTGCTGTGGTGACTGTCTGTCAGTGATACCAGCGATACATCCGGAGGACAACCAAACATTTTAATGTTCTCTCAGTAACTACTTACATCTCATATCTACAATCAATTTGACATTTACGCAGTGGATTGAGCCGTTAAACAACAAAAACATATTTTTTGTGCAATAGACCTATCAAAAATGTTTGTTTTGGTCGCAACCTGCATGTGTTACAAATACTTTTTAATACAAAGTCTCTTCAACAAAATAACCCAACCGTGTAGTAACATCAATAGCAATGAGACATATTATGTCAGATCACATTGATCAGATCAGCAGCAGGCCAGAATAAACAGCTATTCATCAGGACTAAGACCACTGATCAAGAGCAACGGGTCAGTTTTGCACCACAGGGACACACTCTAGCGATATAGATGCTCGGTTATGGTAAATGAATGGTAAAGACTCCTATAGTGTAATCTGTTTGGGACTTAAATACATGAAAAAAATGTTGTCAATGTGGCCTTCATTTTATTTATGGAGATGTACCATAGTTTATAGGAATTCATAACAACACAATCACTTGCTGCAAATTGTATGTATTAGGCTCTATTACAACTATAAGCACAACATTGGACAAATGAATACTGTTCATATGTGACTAATTTTCTGTTTTTGTAGAAAATGTCTTAATCTATTAGGGATTTTTGAAATTCTGTCCTTTCTGTTCAGTGAGATGGATGTGGGAGTTGCCACCCCTGATATAAACACACCCTGTGCCTTGTCTCTCCCATTGTGCCAAGCATGTGCTTCTGTCAAAGAGGGCAAAGTGCAGTTCTTTAAGATCTCTGCGTCTCTCTCTAAATATCAGCATTAGTAAAGTTTACAGCTACTGTATATGTTCACGAAATAGCATCCATCTCATGTTGGTTGTGCATTTTATGGTGTTGTATGCCACATGCTGAATAATTTTGTCTTTTTTTGTAATGAGTGTATCTGTCTATCACTTTGTGTGTTGGTTTTGTGCACTGACTTTGCTTGTCTGTGTTTTACAGGGTCATAAGTATGTGTTGCAGGCAGAGGTGCTTTATAAAAGCTGGAATTTGGATGAATCTCAACTGGCTTTTGTCCATATGCTCAGAGACTTGGAGAAGAATGAAATGAGAGGTGCATACTTACATACATCACAAACCCAACATCAAACAGTCAGCTACACACTCGCCCAAGTCGCCCAAGGGAAAGACGGGAAAGAAAGTCACAGTTTTTATTTTGCTCCCACATACATATTTTTTTTGTTAATTTAGTAAAGTAACATGGATCTTGATCTGAACATCCAAATAAAATATGCATTATCATGCAGGGTTCAGATATCTGCAAATATCCCTAGAATGGGTCAGTATTTTTATTTAACCATTTAAAAGTTTAATTCAAAATTTGAGCCCTGGGTTCTGAATGGATTTTCTGATATGGCCTTCATGTTTGTTTTTGCACAGCTTATTTTTGTGTTCGGTGTGAAATATTGCAGATACTAAGTAGACAGTGTCAGGGGTTTGTTCTTTGCTTCCGCTAGCCAGGGGTCTGTTAATCACAAGCCTAATGAAAGCCAAATTAATGCAGCTGCTTTCACAGATCACAGTGTGATTTCTTGTGCCCACTGGTTGTTGGCTGAGGCAGTAATCCTGTCCTCTGCCACCAACTCTTCTTCCCTGCCTTTAATCATGCTGGACAAATTGGATCGATTGAAAAATCAGGGCTTTCAAATTTGCGGACGCTTCCTAAATATTCTAAGGGGATGAATTAATTGCGACACGGGTGGGTGTTGATGTGGAAGAGGTGCTGCATGGGTGACAATTTGCATGATTGCCTGAAGAGAGAGGCCAGCCTGCTGTCATTGAATTCTCATTCTCTTGTCTCTGTGGCTACAGACAAAAGTGCCCTTATTTACCCATTCAGTTTGCATGGCATGAAATCTGAGGAGTGTGTGTGTGTATGCGCGTGTCTGTGTGGGAGGCAGTCCTAAACTAAAAAGCCAGATATCAGATGTATTTTGACTACAAAGGAAGACAATCCGCTGTTTACATATTTACTAAAGTAATAGGTGCAAGTTATTCATGCACGTGCAAGATGAGCAGTAATGATTAGTTACTGCTTAGATATGCTGTGTGTTATCATGTAGTCATTTGCATGTGCTTTCTGTTCATTGTACGTGAGCATGTTAAAGCGTAACTTTTGCCAAAATGCAACCTAGGGTCTTTTTGTGAATGTACCCGAGTCAGACTTTCGTTATAAAGCATAATTAGGACGGAAACACCACTTTTAAGATTTACCGTATTGTCGTTTTTCGGTCAAATGGCCTTTTGAATGGGAGTGCTAGGGCCACTACTATGATAGCATCAAAATCACTAATTTTAAAACACTAAGAAGGCTCGACACAACATGAAACTTTGCTCTAAGTATCACCAGGGCCTCTACACATGAACTCGAGCATTGAGAACATTGTTTGTGTACACAGAGTTTACGAAAAAGAAAGGTTTTGAGCAACTCACTGTAGCTGTTGTTTTTCCGGTCGCCGTCCATCTCACAAGTCAAAAATAGTCGAGGGAGGAGAGTAAAGATGGAAAGCTCCTAAAGCTTAGTTCCATATAAATGCACGGATAATTTGTTGTTTTGTCGTTAGTGAAACACAATATTGACCTTATAGTTGAAAAAGGAGCCTCGTATAAGAATGACATTTCCTCCTATGGAGTCCGTTCATTCGCATTTGGAGGTCGACTATTTTTGACTGAAAAAATGGCGGATAGCGTAAACAACAACTGCTAACGTGAGTTGCTTAAAACCTTTCTTTTTAGTAAACTCTGTGTACACAAACAATGTTCTCAATGCTCGAGTTAATGTATAGAGACCCTGGTGATACTTAGAGCAAAGTTTCATGTTGTGTCGAGCCTTCTTAGTGTTTTAAAATGAGTGATTTTGATGCTATCATAAAAGTGCCCCTACCACTCCCATTCAAAAGGCCATTTGACCGAAAAACGAAAATACGGTAAATCTTAAAAGTGGCGTTTCTGTCCTAATTATGCTTTTAAACGAAAGTTTGACTCGGGTACATTCACAAAAAGACCCTAGGTTGCATTTTGGCGAGAGTTACACTTTAAGGTTTTTTTCCCCCCAATGTTTGTTTGGGTTTGTCCATGTGTGTACGTGTAGGCCAATGTCCACACAAACCTCTTGTGTGTTTTCCAATAAGCTTGTGAAAGTGGGTCAATGGGAAGTCAATTGAAGTTGGCTCTTGCCCCCTGGTGCCCTGGGAAATATCTTAGCAGGAAAGTGAATTAATTTCACCCAGTTTAACTCTGTCTCAGTGGTGAGGCTGTGCCCTTGATCATGCTCCCCACATGCTACATGGATACACACGCACTACATGCCACGCCAAGCTTTGAAACCGCTTTAACAAGCTGTTTAAAATGCTGCAGTCAAAATACTGTACTGCGCATGTTTAATGAATGCACATTTACCCATTTCTGCTTCAAACCCCAGTATATACTGTTAGAGCAGTCAGCAGCAGCTGTACACGCTGTTATGGCAGCAGTTTACAATCCCTTGCCAACCTTCTTAACATTTTCTTTATTGTGCTTTCAGGCTCTCCATGATAAAAAAGAAGCTTTTTTGATACACTGTAAAGTTTAGCCAGCTGAAAATCAGTTTTCAATACATGTTTCAGCCTGAAATTACAAGATTTACAAGATTGATATTTAGATCCAATTGGAACATTGAATGTTTGTATGACTTGAGATAAGAGTAACTCAATGAGCATGCTCCAAAGCTGTTCAGGCAGAATGGCAGCGTGTCAGCTAAATGATGGATTATTATGCCTCTCTATTTCACAGGAGTGAAACTCATAGTTAATGCTTCATCTAAGCTGGGGGTTGTGTTCACTCTCACTATAAAGTGCAACAGTGCCATCTAGCACACATGTGACCACACAACACATGCAGTGTTTGCCCACTTTATGGGATTTAAATGTTTAAATGTAGAACAGCTGAGGTTTATTGTGAAGATGAACGTACTCTAATGGACATGGTTTGTGTTTTAATTTCACACGATAATTAAATTGATCTAAACATGGCTAAGATTTTGGCAAAGAAATGTTAATTTTGCACAAATGTAAGGTATGTTTGAACACTCCTAAATGCTCTCAGGTATCCATATTTTCCATGTTATTATTACTGACTGTAATGTTAAATACATTTACGGTATGCTTGTCAAAGACACGTACAACTTCAGAATACTAAGGCATGCTGAAAAAATTAAAATGTTTAAAATCCCTTTTCAACAAAGTAATTAACACCAAGTTGCCAGTATTGATCACATACACAGCTGATGTTGTAGATGTGATAGAAGAAGTGAATCTACCTAATCTCTGTTTGCAAAATGCAGTATACAAGCTTGAGGACTTGAACCGTTCATCCACCACCGACACACCGCAGCATCGTGGGCCCAAATCTGACATACCCAAAGCCAACCGCAAAGGGGAAGTTGACAAGGAGAAGGGGAAGCCAGCTGCCAACTCTAAATCTAGCTCCAGGCAGGAAACGGTAATACTTTACTATAGGACATATAACAACAATATTATTTTATATATATATATATATATATATATATATATATATATATATACAGGATAATCTTTTAACTAAATACCAGTGGTCTCTAAATACCAACTAAATCCTTTAACTAAATACCAGTGGTCACCGGGCAGCCAAGGATATGTCTGAAAAGCTTTTCATCATATCTGCCAAATTGCATTACCAAATAACTGTTGCGTTCCATTAGCTTTTATTGGATTGTATATTCTTATTAGATTGCAAGAGGCAATTGTATTAGTGTTACATATGAAAACCATTCATTAAATGAGTTCTAGCCAGGCCAAATGCAACAGACATATTCCCTCAAACTAAAGGCCATGCACAGCTTTTTGAATCTTTATGTAAGTACATTTTTTTTCCAAAGTCTATTTTCCACAGTATCCCATGTTAAGCAAGGTACGGTGGTACTTGTAATGTAAAACCTTTAGAAGAATTAGTAATATTAACCTTTTTCAGAGGAGGGTGTTGAGGCACTTCAGTTGAGTAAACTCCTCTTCACAGATTCCCATCCACATATAATGAGATTGTTAAACGCAGTCCTGACATCACTTTTATAATTGTATTTATTTATTTGTTTTATCAGGCAGATCAGATTTACATATTTTATTAACTAATGTCAGCCAACTCAGCTAACAAAGAGAGCCTGGCATCAAACGAATCCCACAGCTGCCAGGATGACTTGCGTGTATTTACACTAAATAATAGATACTTATCACACACTATAATCTTGTGGTGTATAATTCTCAGTACAGTATAATGGTCTTGGTTTAGTAGTCAGAAACACAGCTGCTTGAAAAATCTCTGATCCACGGAATAAGTGCCTTTTGTTCTCTACTGCGCTACATGTCAAACCCTGAAGACAATGAAATTTGAAAGGCAGATTTTCAGAAAAGTGGTCCCCATCAATAAATTTACATTTTGAATATTGTTTTCCGCATTGGCAGCAGCACATAGTTCAAGGTAGAGGACATAATGATCTGTAATTTAGGATGAAGACAAGACAGCTAAACAGGACACATAATCCGGGCTGGCTGTGTACCAGACTGTTTGAGTGCCAGCTCGGTGAAAGATACATCCATCATAATGTATTGTAGTACGGTGACCTTAAACTGGGATGTTTGTGTGCTTGTCTGAGCATGTGCAATATATTTTCGTCTGCGTGTGCTTTGTGTGTGTACATGTTTGTGCAGAGCCTTGACCTGACTAAGGCGAACTGGACTCTGCGTGTGGTCAGTGACAAGAGAAAAACAGAGAGCATTGAGGTGACGAAGGACACGGAGAGAATGGACCAGATTAAAGCCATTAAAAAAGCCTGGGAAATGGCTGAACCAGGCCGCTGTGCTAAGGTAAACCAGAAATTTTGATTTAATCTAACTCAGTTAAAGTCCTTTTTAATGAAGTGTTTCCAATATTATCTGCTGTAGAAATGTGAAAGGTATGATTTAGAAAATGTCTTTAAATACTATTCTATACACACATGCACACTGCAGACAGAATGTATGTCTTTTAGGCTTTAGAGTCTCGTCTCAAGTTTCTCAACCAACTCCAACATCAAGCAGGCGATGAAACAACCACAGATGGCGCAGAGAACAGAGAGCCAGGTACCATACTCCTCATACACACACTTGCATATTTATTGTATCTGGGCAGTTTCTGTTTCCACTACTTGAGACATTTTCTGATTGGTTCATTGACAGCTGCTTCCAGATCTGATCCTGGCACCGCTCTCAGTCCATTTAATCCACAGCTGACCGATGCCTCATGCTCCCATTCTCCCATGGACTACACTCCCTTCATCAGGTGCTCTGCCGCTCTTACACTCGTTCTTTTTCCATCTGTTTGGAATTATTATTATTATAAGACAGTACAAGTCTAAAGATAGAATGATGATTAAAGCAGATAGTAGCCGTCACACCATCATTTGTTAACATAGTTATACAGTCACATTGCAGGAGTATCACTATGGTTGGTACTGTAGAGCACTGTAACAGTCGTCTGTTCTAACACATTCATATATCTGTACTTAGAGGGGAGCAATGTAGAATAATACATATTGTAAACAACCAAGACAGACTCATCCTTTTTTCCCTCTTGAAGTATGCAGTCCAGTTGCCTAATGTAGTCGTTGGATCACTTTGCTTATCTGGCTTTGTGAGCCTGAATTAAGTCTTAGCTGTGAGGCCTGGTTGCACTAGGGGATTGTGCGTGTGTATTTTGAGTATGCATGTTGCTATGTTGGTGGACATACCAGCATCTGTATCCTCAGCAGATTGGTTCATAGCGTCTGCAGTACATTGCTAGTGATTTCATGTGTTTATGACCTTTGCTCCCATTGGTGCTGTGAACAGCAGTGTTACAAAGCTGTATACTTTGACTGGCCTGAAAGGGAAATGACTCCAGAGGACAGTGATTTATACTACGTAATGTATAGACATTAAGGGGAGGCTAAGTGGAGAAAAAGACACAAAATGTAAAAAGATTATCAAATGAAAAAATCTGCCTCCAGATCAAATGTTCTCAATAAACTATTCTACTCTGGTACTCAAATTTGGCAATTGTATAATCATAATTATCTCTAATATCAATACACAGTTAGTTTCAGCACCTATGAGTATTCTATGTGTAAAGTGTCAACTTTGGACTTTTGTCGGCATCAGTGGTCTCAAGGGAGAAGTCTCCCTCAACAGTTCCCCTCAGAGTCTCCCATTGCTCTCCCTCACACTACCTCTCAATTAAAGTTTTTCAATTCAATTTTATTTATAGTGTCAAATCACAACAGGAGTTATCTCAGGACACTTTACAGATAGAGCAGGTCTAGACCACACTTTATAATTTACAAAGACCCAACAATTTCTTCCCCAAGAACAAGCATCTCCCCTCCCCCCTCCATCCATCTCTCCCTCTGTCCGTCCCTCTCAGTGATAAATGAGATGACATTTGGATCTGTTAATTAGAGAGCTATTTCAGGACCCCAATGAGCTCGTCGTTCCAATGAGATGTGCCCCTCTTCCATCACCTCTCCTTCCTTTCCTGCTGCGTGCGTTCGTGCGTTCATGCGTGTGTCCGCACCTGTGTCCGTGTCCAGCTGCTAATGGCTGCTGACAGTGTGGCCTGCAATCCGAGCCGAGAGAGAGAGAGAGAGATCCCGAGGAGTAGTCTATTAGAGGTGTCTGCAAAACACCTCTTTCGCACAAAGGTGCACCACAGGACACAAAATGGATTCATAGTCATACACACACACACACACACACACACACACACACACACACACTCATGCATGCCATCTTTATAAATGGCATTATAACCTTAAAGGTTGAACAGGGCAATTTTCATTAAACCAAATGAACTCCATTATCACCTCCACTGGCCTACCCTCATTTGTTTAGGTGTAGCTTATAGGAAATAGGTTAGCCATATTTAGCACTTTTAACTCTCTTTGAATTCCTCCCTGTGTGTGTGTGTGTGTGTGTGTGTGTGTGTGTGTGTGTGTGTGTGTGTGTGTGTCTGTGTCTGTGTGTGTGTCTGTGTCTGTGTGTGTGCTGCAGAGGGCTACCCCCAGTTATTTCTTTTTTCTCAAACACATGTTGACAAAAGGCTTCAATCGTTCATTACATGTATGTCTCCTCTTTCCACACACACACACACAAATACATGTTATTTAAATTAAACATCAAAAGGCAAAATAAAACAAATACGGTGGTTACAACCAGAACCAAATAGACCTCTCAGATATCGATCTGGATATACAACTTGGGATATGAGATGAGGCCTGGGACTACCTATCTCTGCATTTATCTCCCACATTTTCATTTACATTCATCCTACCTTTGTCAACATTGTTAGTTGTTCCATCTCACAAAATAGCCTTTACAATTTGGTAGAATTTAATAACATTTACTATAGCTTGAGCTGATGATAGTTGTTTATATTGTATATCTGATCCTCCTAACATACTGTATACACATTGTATCAAGTTCTTGTGTACGTCCGTAGACGCCAAATGGATTTTCCAGTGCTGATGGACTCTCAGATAGAGGAGATCCGGCTGAGGGAGCGCCTAGAAAAGATCCAGACTTACCGGTTGGTCCGAGACAATGTGCTGGAGCATCAGAAACAGCAGGAGCTCAACAGGAAGGAGCTAATGAGACACCAGCTGGAGATGTATGAGAACATTCAGGTCAGTTGAGACAGAGAGCGGACTGTGTGATATGTCTAAAGGTGAAGATGTAGACAGTAATAATAATCAGTTTTGACTATTAAAGTAAAAGAGAGTTGGTCATTCTGTAGTATCATTGCCAGACCTTCCTCTACAGCGCTGCGGAGTAGGGTCTGGCGAGTCCACACAGCATTCCGGGATGGGAGAAAAAGGTGCTCTCGTTTATTGGCATTTCTTTAAACCAATCACAATCGTCAGAGCAATGGTGCCTCAGCAAAATAGCCTCGGGAAGGAACTTGTTTTGGTGAAAGATGTGTACGTTCAAAAGTTGTTTTAGTCGTGAACAGAAAATTCAGATTGAACAGATAGTCTATCTAGTTGTCTGGATTTACCCTGCAGAGATCTGAGGAGCAGTTAACCATAGTCCTCATAAATCCACCGGAGTTTAAAATGCCAACACAAAGAAAGCGGAAGGTACCGGACATCCGGCTGAATTGAAAGACATCTGGCGGAATTTCCGGCGGCACCTGAACAATCCCGGAAGTGGAACATCGTTGATATAGACTAGTAATTCTTTAACTACTCTCTCTTTACCTCTCTGTCTTGTCTCCAGGCAGCCTTGTGGCAGCGGCGTAAGAAATTCCTTGATGCTTGCGAGGCATTTAGAAGCCGTCAGATGACGACCACAAAAAAGGAAGTGGATGAGAAACAAGCTCTGGAGGAGGTCCAGCAGCCACAAAAAACAATCTCCACCTCTGCTGCCACCCAGCAGCCCAACAAAGGTGCCAAGAGTGCTGTCAAGAAGAAATGATGGTCATTGGCACTAAGTTCCAGTCTCTACTCTCCTCAGCTGACTCTTCTCCACAAGTCTGTTTAAACACTGAAGAATCTTCATTTAATCACATGTAGCATACACTTGATGATATAATACCTGACCAAAAGATTGTTGCTGCACCTGATTCAGAGCTGAATGCTTTTGCCTCTTGCTTATGTCTTTTTACTCTATTGAAACATGAAACTAAGGACTCTAAAAAAATTGTTTGTTTGTAATGATTTTTGTTTTCTACCAAATATGTTCATACCTTCATTTTTACTGTATTTTGTATCATTTTTAAAAAAATATTGTCATAGCACACATCTATATCCTTAATCTTTCATTTATAACCTGTATTAACAGAGCCACTGTTGACCCACAAAACCAATCTTTGTAGCTTTTGTTTATTTCCATTTAAATATATAGAATATAATAAACCTTACTGGCTTTGTACATTGTTCATTGCACTGAGAATGTCAAGCCATCTCACTTGCAATGCATGGCTTTGACTTTTTGATGCCCAGAATGCCTGATTATTTTCCACAAATCTTTTGTTTTCTTTAAGGTCACTGTATTGACTGTATGACTCAAAGCAAGCTGGATACAGCCAACCACCCACAGGCTGTATGTAGGAGTGGTACTGATTCATTAATAAATATTCCTGCTGATTGAAGCCCACACGGGTCCATTCCTACAAGACAAAGTGTTTAGAAAATGCAACATAGGTAGGTGGCAAATCTTTTCAGCAACATGGCTACTATCGATTACCATGATCCTTAAGGTTGAAGTGAATATATTTAAAAACAGATGGTTAGGTTTCTAATACGCATACCGGTTGATCAATCAGGTGTTTCTTTGTCAATTGAATTTGATATAGTAAAGTAAGTGCCCTTTATTTTAGCTTAGTATTCTGAGTGCATCTAGTTGCTCTCCATCCCTCAGAGAGGCAGCTGGCCAGCTGAGGAATGGGACTCTAAATTGGAAATGAAAGGGAAGAGGCTGCCATCTAGTGGCTGTGGACACAAATACATTTTCATTACCATTCCTGCACTATGCTGTTTTCATAGCTGACAATAATGAATAGTTCAATTTTGTGCTGCTGCATGAAGGAAATTATTATTTTGCTGTGTGTGTAGAAGTGTGTAGATGTGCGTGCGTGTACAAGATAGCATGGTGAGAGGAATTATTTGTGCCTGCTTGTATGTGTGTGTATGTGCAAAGTCATCCTGCAGTAATCCACTCCTGCTCTATAGCTTTTGTACTCTGCTGCTGACATTTGGTTTATTAAAATTCTCTTTGTAAGGAATGATTTCCTTTCATTATGATATTGGAATTAAATTAGGAATATACAACAAATGAATCCGGACTCTTATAAGGAAGCTGTAGACACAAGCAAACTTATTACTAATTGTTTCTCTGTGAACACTTGCACAAATTGTTTAATATAAATGTTTCCACCTGGTGCTGCTCTGCTCTGCATGTGTGTATTTCTTCTGCTTATAAAGGTGTGCTGCTGCGTGATGTGTATTTGCACATTGAATTTTGAGTGTCTGTTCAGTCTGTCAGGCTAGCCAACCACTATTTCTACTCTTGTAACTGCATGACAGAGATAATCCTGAAAGCCTTGTTCTTGGCACAGAACATTCCCTCTTGACTCTGCACTGTTCCCTCTCGCCCAATTCCTTCCTCCCCTTCTAAAACATTAGCTGTTTGCTGTTTTCCGTACCCCTAAACCTGCCCTCCTCCTCTGTGCATGACGTATAGTTGTTGAGTGTAAGTATGTCGCACCATTCTGTTGTTAGAGAGATCGCACAACACCCTAATTGGCAGTGACGTGTTTGTATTAACAGAGAGGCTGTTTCTTAATTGGCAGCTGTTGGCTGGTGGTTTGATGCAAATGTGTTGTGAGCGACAGAAGAACTCTGGTGTAACCTTGAAAACGTGGGGACAGTTGGTTTTTGTGTGTGTGTGTAATTGTGTGTGTGCATTTGACTTCCCACAAGTAATAAGAAAATATTTGATCCTTAAATGGACCCGCATAGAGGGATGATGAAATTAAGTGAAAGTAGATACACATTCCCTGAGTGGAGTGGAGACTGTGGTGGCTCTTTAATTCACTTTCCATTTTAGAGGTAATAATTCAGGAATGTCTTAATCAATTTCTTTGCTTTTACTTTTGTGAATGACAAGAAGGACATTCTAACTACCAGGAACTGCCTGTGTATTCATGGTTTTCGCTCTTCATTTCAATGGTAACATCTCTGTCAAATACCTACTGTTGTTTTTCAGTGAGCTATGGTGCTGTCCTTTCCCATTTTCCTCAAATCTCATGTGGCTCAGTATCATAAAGACAGCTTGACTTGACTGACTCCAGGAGATCACTGGCCTGGCCAGGAAATAGTTAAAGCATGTCAAGCTTTGTGAAACCATAAGTTCATGTTTTTACATCATAAGTTTTGTGGGGATTAAACTAATGAGATATAAAATGATAATTAGTCAGCTTTAGAGGTGGACTTTGTAACCTGTGGACAGAGCCAGGCTAGCTGTTTCCCCCTGCTTCCAATCTGTATGCTAAATTTAGCTAATCCTGGCTGTAGCTTCATATGAGAGTGGTATTGATCCCTTCATCTAACTCTCAGCAAGAAAGCAAGTAAGCATATTTCCCAAAATGTTGAACTATTCCTTTAAGTGTACCTCTCTGAATTATGCACTAGCCAGTGATTTTCTTCCATAAAAAGGGTAGACTTGTTTTGCACTCAATCTATATATCTGTATAGTCTGCAAAGAATATGCAGCACCCTTCAAGTCTTCAAGAGCCTTATGCTCAGTTAGCTCCTTTTGCCTTTTCATTCACCTTTCTCTGTGCATTCCCCCACACATCAATAAACACACACATACACACATCCAGACACAAACATGCACTTCCAGCTGCCACAGGGTGGATACAGGGTCCTTTGGCTTATTGGCTCAACATGCTGCAGCCTTGTCACATTGTTGTTTCTCTCTCCCTCTGGGACTGGATGTCTCTAGAGGTCCATCCTCAGAGCCTGCTATGCTGATAAAAGACAAAAGAGCAAGACTTGAGCCTGTGCTGCCGTAGCTAAGACTTAGACGATAGGGAGCAAAAGGCCAAGCCTTTACTGTATGTTGACCGAATGATAGCGCTGAAGGGGGAAAAGGTGAGGACTCACAGATTGACGTTCAGGCTTTACTGCAGTAATCCAAAACCCCTGTAACTCTGTATCTAACGCACACACACACACACACACACACACACACACACACACACACACACACACACACACACACACACACACACACACACACACACAAATGCCCGGACTTGCAGACAGAAATGCTGACCTGGTTGCAGCCTCACTCTTGTAACCCAACTATTTCCCTCCCCTGCCTCACCTTGCATTGGCTAAGCATTCTCTTTACTCTTTTTTGGTCTACTCTCCAGCAACGCCATCTCTCTCTTCAGCCAACACAGGGCAGCTCTGCAGACACCAAGGGGGGGAGATGTGAAAATCAAATAATGAGTCTGGAGAAGTTCACAAAAAAACTGCAACACTTCAGTTTTAGAGGTGCTGAGTGAATAAAGCACTGAACACAAGGTCATCATCACCATAGAAAAACGGTACCTGTCATCAGATTTAAGAGACCAACTGTAAAGCATGAGAAATCCTGTGTAAGAATGTGTTCTATCGTAACTTACTGTATGCAGATTAGCTTTCTTAGGGACCGTTCGGTATTTATGGAATGGACCACCGGAGGAAAATAGGGGAGGGTCATGTCTTTTTATATTTTGCTGAGGGGAGGGTCATCCAACATTTTTTAGTCTGGGTGGGGGGGTCACCCAACTTTTTTATTCATGAAAAGAGCAAAATTTCAAAGTGGCTTGTTTGGTGCATATTTATCCATGTAGCTCTCAGTCTCGGCCCCCTAGCAGATGGGTCTGACCGCATACGCGGAGTTTGCTGGGGGGGGGGGGCAGGAGGAGCACTGCCCCTCTGGTGGCTCAAACAGGTAATTGCATTGTTTAAAAAGATAGTGGAATAATTACATCTGGCATGACCAGATATTAAATAAATATCTTAAATAACACAAAACAACTAAATGGTGGTAGGTAATACATCTGATTTCATATACTGCTTTGGTAAAAAAATATTACCTGGCTGACGATGGGAGCAGCAGGATGCAAAAAAACGAAAATTACTGTTGCACTAGTCTGGACATCTTGCCGTGCCAACCTTGCAATAAAGGTTTCCTAAATGCCATGTATATAAATGTGATGTCAGCGTACTAATTGATTGCGGGTTTTGTGTAGATTTGGACTTTTATACGTTTATTCCACTTTGTTTAAACAGCGAAGTGGAGAGGCCTCGTATGTGACACTATATCGGCCTTGCTGGATACACCTTATCATTTACCTTTTTGTGGATCTACTGATCGCTGTGGATTACTTTTTTTGTCATTGGATTACGGCAAAATGCCTATCTTTTTCTCAACGTGTCTTAACGTTTTATGGTGTGACTGTGCTTAGTTTCTGCATTTGGAGAGGCATCTCAACAGACTGTAGGTCAAACACTGATTGTTCACTGTTACATTTTAGTTGAATTTAAGCGTCTGTCTATTGCGTTCCAAAACAGCCGTGCCGCGATTGGATTTCTTAAGGGCGAATTGTTAAATTGCTACAATGTAACTTAAAAACTTTAAAAATAAACAAATGTGTTTTGGAATATAATGTTCAGCTTCGGCAGCTTTACCTATGTGCTAAAATATACAATGACGATAGTGACAAGTCCATAGCAACCAGTGTTGAATTGGTTATATCCCAGCATCCTTTGCTGAATGGTCTCAATGTTGTATTGTTTTATTTCATATAAATACTAGTTTACTAGAGGAGTAACTTAGTATTTGAAGTAATGCAGTAATGCATGAAGTGTGCATTTAGTTCCCATGCTTATTGTGTTTCCACAACAATGTTAGTGAGTAAATCTACTGAAATGGCCACCACACCATAACAGAGGAGTGTGATGTGTAAGATGAGAATGCAGAGGTTAACTCTTGTATATCATGGCTGTAAAAATTAAATGGTATCTGTACTTCTTTGTTAAGTATAAACTTTTATGTGAGGGGAGGGTCATGGCTGTAGGAAAATTATTACTGTTGAGGGTCACGTCTTTTTAGGTTAGAGGCCACAAAACTTCTCCGGTGGCCCCTTAATTAAATAACGAACAGTCCTTTATTGTATCTTCCTTATTTCCCTACAGCCCTCACTTATCAATGTCTACAACCCCCCTTGGACTACAAGTTAATACTGTGTAAAGATTATTCCTATTTGAAGGTCAGACCAAGTCAATATTTTAGCAGGGCTGAGGAAGCACATGCCAGAACATAATGTCTGTGGCCCACTTAAAGATTTGACAGTACCCAAATCACCAGTATATCCATTTCAACATATGTCATAGGACATACTGGTCTCCTCAGAAGAGATACGTTTCTAAAGTCATTCCCACTCCCTATTGCACGTTCTGTCAACCTGAACAAACTGCATATGGTCTGGGAGTGTGAACAGGTGCATGAGTTCTGGAATAAAACAACATCAGTAATATCTGATGTGATAGGATGTCGAATCCCTACTGATCCGATTGTTTTGTTACTTAATGACGACTCTAAATTACACCTGCTTGGGAGACAGAGGAAGGTTTGGCTAGCCGGTTCAACTCGCTTTGTATAAAACAGTGGTTGGTGTACTTTCTAGACATAGTTATGCTTGAGCTCTCTACAGCAAACAACAACAAAGCTAAATCATCAACTATCAACTTATGGAAAAGCGCAGCAGCACAAATATCCGTCCTAATGACCTCAGCGTCACAAGAACTAGAGGAGAGTGATTAGGCAAGGTGTGATTTTTGTTTGTTTATTTTCCTCGAGACCGCAGAGGGTGGGGGGTGGGAGAGGGTTGTTGTTCTTGTTCAGTTTGTGTTGCTCTGTTCTGTATGTTTACATATTAAAAAAACATAAAAAATTGATCGTAAAAAAAAAAAGGATTTGACAGTGACAGCAGAGATAGGCAAGTTGCTTTTCACAGCACAGGCCTGGTTGACAGCTGTCGCTCACTCAGCACAACGCTACACAATTTTTACAGTGGATCAAGGGATTGTGTGTATGTGTGGGCACATTGCTGTATGTGTGTGTGTCCAGAAATAGTGATCAAAGTTGGCTTTTGCATTCGAGCTGTCCTCTGGGATATTTTAGTCCCTAATACATCCCCTGACAGTTATACTAACTACTACTGATATCAGGGAACTTCTTTTGGTGGCTGCTGTTGTGTTTCGAAGTTGCACATGTCCATAGTTATTATAGAGAAGTCACTGTGGTTGTCAGGATGCAGCTGATGTAACTTCCTGTTGTGCCACAGCCTGTCCAAAGTGTTTATTTCAAAAGATCTTTGAATGGTGATTTAAACTGCTCCAGATGTGGTTATCTTTGTGTTTGTAGCTGTATATAAGGAACACTTTTGTTTAGCACAGCCCTAATCATGCATCATTTGATGTCACTGCTTCACAGCTCTGCCTCAGCTGATAGGTGGATACAGGGTAAGATAATAGATAGCTGGATGGGAGGATACACACAATTTCCTTAAAAAAACATTAAAGCGACTGCTTGAATCACAACCTAATTGCCTCGTGTTGGAGATAATTGCATTAATTCAGCGGTGCAGACTCAGTATACACAGCAGAGCCGGGAGGTGTCAGGTTGCCAATAAAACAGGAGTCATCCCACTTTATTGGGTTGTGCAATAGCCTTTGCCAATCACAGGGGATAATTGTGCGGCATAATTCATCTTCAGATGCTACAGAATGAGAGGAGTCCTGGGTAAGCTGGCTCACCATCACGCCACTGTAGTCCTGTAGGAAAAAAATGTAACTTTCCTCAGAATCCTCTTTTCAGTTGTTATTTCTCGGCACTATTGTGTTTGGCTTCAGATTCCTTTTTAATTTGAACACATCAGCTCATGATTCTTTCCTGAAAGACATTCACCTCTAATGTGTGGACAGAAAGGACTCCTAGCAGTTCAGCAACACAGGCATGGTCATGGTGAAGGGCTAATTTGATACAATGAATTGATTAGAGCTGAAATCAACAGGGTGTGGCTGTACAAGGGAGATATCGATAACCTGTCCTGTGCTCAGCATTGATTATTGCTATCTTAGATACGTAACAGGACAGGAGACTTGTCACACACACACACACACACACACACACACACACACACACACACACACACACTCTCCCTTTGAGCCTAATTTTCCTTGCATTTATAACCATATGTATGTGTAATTAGTTAAGCGGGTAGTAATACTTTGAGGTCCCTGTTCAACCTAATACCAGTAAAATCATGGTAGCCTTTGCTTTCTTTGACTGTATTGGATTTCCCCTCTGCTCCCTCAAACGACTGAGACTTATAGTAGTGGTCTTGACTCATTGAGTCAGTGACATTGAACTGAGGACGAAATGCTCCTTCACCTCCCATGTCTCTTTCTTCAATCTCCGGATGACTGGTGTAAGTAAACTTAATTTTGGCTGCACGCCGACTGCAGCTTCTTTCTAAGAATCTGTCCTCCCAGTCGCCTGTGTCACTGGCATTCATCTGCTTGTGTGTGCGTGTGTGGGGCTTATTATTGTAATTGATACCAGCTGTGCTGCCCCAAGTAAAGACAAGCTGACGTTATGTTACGTCCATCCCTTGAGCTGTTTTCACAAACATGCCTGCGATCGTTAGGGACGTATGACTTTATGACCTTGAAAGCTGATCCAACAACATGTCTAGCTGGTTTTACACGCCTCTCTTCTCTCACACATTTGTCAAAAATGAGTTGTGATGCCAGGATCATAAACTCATGCTTCTGTAAGTCTCCAGCATTTGATTAGGAGTGCTACGGACATGATGAGGGCTTTATGGTATTGTCAGTTTCTTCACCCCCATCTCCTCATATCTATTATCCTCCCATCAATATTTATAAGCCCCTATGTAACCATAATGACTGGTAGGTGGGTGGGGGGAGGGAATCTGTGGACGCATCTACATGTGTGTTGCAGGTGGAATGTTTGACATTGAAAGCATCCTCTTATTTAACCAGGCAGAGACAATCAAGTGTTCCCTCAAGGGCATTGACTCATTAACTTGCTACCCCTCTGGGATGTGTGTGTGTGTGTGTGTTGTGCATATTTTTGTCAGCTTGGTATGTTTCTCCCTCTGTCTTGTGAGCGCACTGCACGTTCTTGTGAGAAACATCTTGCGTGAGCACCTTCTGCTTGTTCCTTTTAATCACAAGCCCCCCAGCATACAGTATGTGTGCGTGAGCTATATGTGTGATGATACTGTATGTCCTCTCACTTGTTAGCTACAGTTAGTGCTATACTGCATGCACTTGCTGCATAAGGACACAGTTGTTGAATGCGGCAGGAAGCTCTAAGCTCAGGTGTGCTACGATTTGCTTGATTAACTACAGCTGTCAGTGAGGGCGGAAGGTCCTTGTCCCTCCAGTCCTTCTGCATGACAGGCAGACGCCCCAACTCTCTGCGACTTGCTGTTGTCCCCTGTGTCCCCCTGGGTTTTTCACTTTCTCCAGACAGCACAGGGACTTGCTGCTAGAGGGTCAAACAGGGCTGACTTTGATGCCGAGCTCTGTTAGATGGATCTGTCTTGAGCGTATGCCAGTGCGACAAGGTCTATCCCTGTTAGGTTATCTGTGAGAATTTAATTGGCTAAAATCCTCAAGAGGTGAAACGTCTGTGTTTAAGGACATTTATTCCCAGTTCATATGTACATTGTTGTGAGCATTGCCTGTTGATGTGACTCCAAATTTATTTTTGTCTAGCTTTGTTTACTAATTTTAGAATAGTTGAAATCATTAAAGATACAGAATTACATAAAGAAATGGAAATGGAATGCAATTCAACTACATTCTTATATAATCAGAGAACATACAATCTTATACTCTAAAAGAGTGATGAGATACATGTAGATGTATGTATATGAAGTATGTAGATGCATATTCATACTCTATGCAAACATCTGTGTAATGTATGCAAATGTGCATGTGTAGGTTGCCATTTTCACTCTGCAGGCTGCTGTCCAACAATACACTTTACCCTCTGCTGCGCCACTGTGTCTTTAAAACTAGAGGGAAGAAATGCATAAAATATACATTAAAATTAGCTGGAGTGTGTTTTTTTCCATGTTAACTGGTTAACTCAGCATTGCCTTTAAAGTGCCCATATTATGAAAAAATCACTTTTTCTGGGATTTGGGGTGTTATGTTGTGTCTCTGGTGCTTCCACACACATACAAACTTTGAAAAAAATCCATCCATGCTGTTTAGAGTGAGATACGGTTTCTGAATGTGTCCTGCCTTCAGTCTCTGGGTGAGCTGTTCAAAATCAGCACGGCTTGTGATGTCACAAGCCGAAACGAGCAGGCTAACCGCAACCATTAGCTTGTAGCGTTAGCATGCTAACGCTATGGCTAACGCTAGCATGCTAACGCTAGCATGCTACCTCGTTCTCAATAGCAAAGCACTGCTACAACACACACAAGTTCACCATAATCTACAAAAGAACTACTTACATGTGCGC
This sequence comes from Sander lucioperca, assembly GCF_008315115.2. Classification (NCBI taxonomy): domain Eukaryota; kingdom Metazoa; phylum Chordata; class Actinopteri; order Perciformes; family Percidae; genus Sander; species Sander lucioperca. The sequence continues at coordinate 15,887,848 of NC_050191.1, forward strand.
CCTCATTTAGAAGTCTCCCAGCTAATCCTGCCTTGTAACTGAGCAAAGTTGTAGAAACAGCCTTTCTTTTACTGTCTATGGAGCTAGCTAGCTGACATGATCTACATCTGAGCTACTGGGCATGTGCAGTGCAATCAAAGATAGTACAGAAGAAGAAGAAGAAAAGAGGTCTCACTCTGTAGCTAAAACAGAGACCAGCTGAAAAGAGGATCTGCAGCAGTGAGAGAGAGCACTGCAGTACAACACAAATATGGTGTTTTTTGAAAATTAAACCATGTAAACCTATTCTGGTACAACCTTAAAATACAATTATGAACCTGAAAATGAGCATAATATGGCTGCTTTAACAGTCTTGTGCTGATGTTTACTGTATGCCCAGTGGGCATTATGCTAGCACACTAGCTGCTTGATACAGTCAGTCATAGTTCTCATGTTGTAGATGATGTAGATGCTCCTGGCTCATCCACACTCACCTAGCATTAACACTGGATTAGTGCTCCGCTCATGTGCATGGCAGCTAATATTAGTAGGTAGAAGCAGAGTACTTCAGTGTGTCTTTGCAACTCTTGTACTTAAGATCATTGTTCTACACTTACATTTTCAAGCAAACAAAAATATGACAGCTTGTGAAATAAAACCATCATCATTAAATCTGTATGGCTTAAAGACCTTTGGTCAAATGAACAGATATTCCCATATCACCTTGACTTTACATGGGATTAACACCTCTGCTTGACCACCCCCCTCTCTCTTCTCTCTCTTTACTTTCTGTCCTGCTCTCTTTACAAAAAAAACAAAGAAAATAACACTAATATGCCTCAGTGGAAAGCCTTATCAAAGAGCACAAACATAGCAGTCAGATTCAAAATACAACACACACACACACACACACACACACACACACACACACACATACATACATACAATGTAGCCAGATGAATGGCCCTGGCCACAACACAATGGTGCTAAATTAAATCACTGATGTCAGAGTCGCCAAAAGCCCTCCCCTCCAACATCACTCACTCACTCACTCACTCACTCACTCACTCACTCACTCAGTCACTCACATGCAAGGACTGACTAATAAGGACCTCTTTGTTTGCCTGTGTAATGTATTCTGTATCAGGCGATTTTAGTAGGGTTTTGAAGGTGTGCATGGTCAATTTCAATTCATTATGCAAATCAGGATTACAACAATTGTTCTCAAGCCACCCTGATTGCTGAATTAATAATTTGCTCCCTGGTCTTCTTCATATCTTTTTTTGTCTTTTATTCAATAGCATCTTCATTTCCTTGATGCATCATTTACATCAGCTGCATCTCAATAAAGGACTGCTTATGTGGAAACACATACAGACAAGCTCATATAATCAACATTGGTTATTACAATGTCCGCCTATGGTGGACATAGAAATGCCCTTTTTTGGACTTTCTCCAGGATAGGCTTAGCATCAGGTGTTGTTAGCAAGAGTGCAAACACAAGCTATTACTTCCGCCGCTGCACCCCTGTCCCTGCTGCTGGCGACAACCTGTCGAAGATGAGCGTGCAAACAGCCCAAACAGGTGGCTACGTCAGTGTCACTCAAGCATGAACAGCCTCAGCTGAGCTTGTCATGGCTGGTACTTTTCATCTGTGACATTACAAACATACACAGCTGCACTGAGGTTCTGAACTCTACTCACTTAAGCTTTAAAGGGAAACATAACCAGGGAGTGGTAGATCTTTATACATCTTTACAGCAGCTAGTCCAGGTAGTGAACAGCCTGAGGGTCATAAGTGGAACACTCTTTGGGGACCCAACTGTAAGCTCATGACCTGAGCCACCAGAATTATGACAATTCAGTGTCACCAAGTCGGCATTTAATTTGGATTGTGGCAGGAAATTGAAAAGAGGAAACCCACGCAGGTATATGGACAACATTTAAACTCCATACAGTTCTGGATCTTTACCCAGGCCTTTCTTGCTGTGAGTGCTAATTAAATGCACCACCAAACCACCCTCTAATATGTCCCCTAGATAGCAAATAATATTAAGGTGCTTGTAGAGAAGAGACATTGCTGTCTCAAGTTAGCTGAAGCACATATGCAAGGTGAATGTTTTTAAGTTGAAGTTTTTAATTGAATGGATATATATCACAGCATTTGCTGCAAAGCAGAAGGAAAATATAGCAGAATTATCATCTTGACATGTTCGACGACTGGTACATGCAAAACATGACCATGTAGTTTTTCCTACTATTGACACTACTGCTACTACCACATGACATGATTGCTGCCTAGCCTGTACCTACTGTGTTAGGTACCTACCTGTTACAAGGACAAATCAAGTCAGTAACTGTTGTCCATTTCTGCAGAAGCACCTGTTGTTGTTTTTTTATGATACATTTTTTATTATTTTTATATTTTTGAACATATAGAACAAACAACTACAATCAAACAAGAACCAAAACCCTCTCCCACCCCCCACCCTCTGCGGTCTCGGGGAAAACCAAACAAACCAATATACAACAAAACAAAACAAAAATCATACCTTGCCTAGAAGCACCTGTTTTGAATGTTAGGATGAACAAAGTATATAGAAACGTCTTAAGCTCATTAGTAGGGCTTTAAAATAAATACATTATATTGATTTTCATTAAGGTCCTGTCAGGGGGGACATGCAATGTCACCTAGTTGGCAGACACAGGGGCCTTTCCCAAACCCATCCCTCCTCAGTAGCTCTTCACTATGTAAGTAAGTGTTACTCCCTCATGCAAGTCACACTTGCAGCTGCGGAGGGTTCTCCATATTAAGAGGGAGGGTATAAATAGCAGGTAAACTGTGGGACTCCATCATTAGCAGGAAACACCCATCACCATGGATATTGATAGAGGCATTGCTTGCTCAGCTGTTGGGTTGTTTTAAGGTTTCCATGCAAATTTTTAAAGATTTTTTGGGGGCTTTTATGGCCTTTATTGACAGAACAGTTTGAAGACAGGAAAGGGGAGAGAGGGTGGATGACATGCAGCAAAGTGCCATGGGTCGGATTCGAACCGGCAGTTTTAATGTCACCACATTTTCTTAGATTTTTTCTTAACCCACCATGAAAAATATCGTGTAGGAAAAATGCAGCACATCTATGCAATGTTTGTCCAATTTCCCAGTCCGGCACAGCAAGGTTTTATAGTCCACTTCCACTATCCACTGTGGTTTGGGATGGCATTTAATATGGCGAACCTCTCACACAAGCACACAAGCAGAGGCGGAGTGGACAGGGCGAGGGTGTAGTGGAAAGACTGGGACTGAGCAGAGCACCCGTCTGTCAACTCGTCTGTCTCCACAGACACTCACAACGCTGCAGCATCCCAACATCACCAGGTGCAGTGGAGCAAAACCTACTATGTGTGCGTGCGACAGAGAGAGGGGGGGGGGGGCGTTGTCGCTAGGGGCAGATGAAAGGAGGAGAGAGAGAGAGAGAGAGAGAGAGAGAGAGAGAGAGAGAGAGAGAGAGAGAGAGAGAGATTTGTGTTGAAGCCTCTGCTCTGTCAGACATGCGCAAGAGCGTCAGCAGCAGCACCAACACCACCGCTGCGCTGCGTTTCCGCCTTGGCTGAGCGGCGCACACAGCCGAGAGGGGAGGGGAGGGAAGCCGAGAAGAAGAACGGACCCACTGAGACGCAGTGGAGCACAGCACTGACTCCGAGCAAATTACACCGACGCACCAATATCCAGGCAGCCCGTCTCCAAATTTACACGTCAACAAGCGACCTGTGCCGTGGCGCGCTAGAGCCTTTCAGCATGGAGACTGCGCTAAAAAACAAGCACTAAAATGTGAGATTTACGGAGGAAATCAGAAGAGCGAGCGAGCGAGCGAGCGTGTGTATGTATGTGTGTGTGAGAGAAAGTGGCTATCCCCTTTATCTTTTGCGGGTGATCTCAATTCTGTGCTCTGCAGTCTGAAAATGAAGAAGTTCAACATCAGGAAGGTGCTGGACGGCTTGAAAGAGGTGTCCTCCTCCACCCCGTCTGTCCAAGTGGGGCCACAGGAGAACCATCTGATCCAGGAGACCCTCCAGTCCGATCATTTCCAGCTCTGCAAGGTGGGCGAGCCTGATGGTTTTATATTATACAGCTGTTTGCATCACGGTTGGCCCCTTTCGCATGTATTTTGTAATAATCACAGTTTGTACTGCGCGTATCCCATCTCAGGATACAGCAGGTGCAAGTGAGCGCCACACAATAAATTCATTAATCGGCAAAGCATTTCTGCTCTGTGGTCTAGATTACAACGATCACCTGCTGGTTTAAGGTGTATTTGACATCTGACAAGAATCTCGTTTAGAAAGAGAACGATTAAAGCGCTCTGTGATTGTCCAAGCCATGGTAGGTAGCCTGTCACGCACCTAACTACAATGCGCATACTGTATAGCGAATACGCTCTGGCGACAGGACAATACACATTAGTAAGTTCCTGTATGGATGCATGGATTTGTCCTGTTATTTTACTCGGATATCTCTCAAAACCAACTAGATATTTCTGTTATGGCAATAGCATATAGAACATCATCCTCTGTGAAAATACCATCGTTTGCTGTGTGTGTGCTTGGCTTGAACTGTCATATTGAGGGGTTGGTCCAAACTGATCCCCTCTTGCATAATCTGCTTGGTTTGGATTAGCAAAAAGGTGGTTTCTAGTTAATGTATGTGTGCGTATGTGAGTGTGTCATCGTCCCCTTTCGAGTTGTCTTTTTCCTCGCAGTGTCTCTCCATCCCCTTTGTCCCCCCCCATCCTCTCACACTCCTCTCTTTGTGGCTCTGACACACACACACACACACACACACACACACACACACACACACACACACACTTTACCCCAGATCATTGATCCATTGAGGACTGATGGCGCCTGAAGTGAGTGGGGGCCTGTTTGAAAAAAAAAAATGGCTTGCCATCCTCCAACTGTCTCAATTGGCCACAAAGATGGCCTGGGTTAATAAACACTCATGCAATTCACATATTATGCAATACACATATTATGTTTGCTACATCTTAGCCCACTATAATGTTAAATCAGGATTTTCCCGTGTGTGCCCCAATGGTTTGGAGTGGCCTTTTTATAGACATCACTGTGTGCTTGCTATTTATTTTCCCACATATTTAACCTGCACAATCATAACTAGTTTGTTTGTGGATTATTTTTAATATTTTTAACTGTAGAATTACTCATAGTGCTATCAGGTATTTGTAGGTAAAATGTAGGCTTGTGCAGTTGTTTTTCTTATGGGACGTGATGCTGAAAACAACCTTAATGTCTGGTATAGCTACCACAGTCCATTGCTATTGATAGGCTTCATGATATTTTACATGGTGGAGTCTCATGGAAAATTCATGTGATTGTCGACCTTGTCTGTTTTAGAGACACCACAACATATGTTGCAGAAGTCCAAGGCTAGGGCAGTTGAACTTTATAAAACTGCAACCATTTTAGCAGTTGTCAGAACTAATATGTTAGAGTGCCTGAAGTAATACCTAGAAAACTAGAAAACATAATCTAGAGTCAAGTCAACACAATTGAGGGCTTAGGAGATATTGTGGTTGGAAAGACTATCTCAGAGATTGCCAGTTTGATTGGCACTGCAGTCTAAATATGTCTATCAACAGCCAGGCATCTGATGGAAATCTCTTTGAACAAGACTCCATCCTGCTTCCTGCACCTTCACTGTCTGTCTGGACAGAAACTCTCTGTAATGTTTCTCTGCAGAGAAGGCAGGTGTCTCTGCTGCACTGAGTGCTTCTTATGTAACATGCTTTAGCCTTCCGCCACTAAGCAAACAAATCCAACAGCCCATCACCAGCTGACTGATGTCATAAAGCTACAGTCAGTCACACACACACACACACACACACACACACACACACACACACACACACGAATATACAAGGGTGGACAAAAAAACAGAAAGACCTTACTGTACGTTACAATGCACTCCAATAGAAGGCCCATGCAACAAATCATAACCAAATGATCCTTATTGGTGTGTTTTCAGTGTTTTTTATATCCAGACTTCAGTGAAATCACGACTTCATGTGGGAGGCAGTGAGAAAAGGAAAACGAGATAAAAAGAGTGAAATGGGAGAGAAGAAATCTCAAAATAGGCCTGTGATCATAAAAGGATCCTAAATAGCGAAGCCAAATATCAGCTATCGAGAAGAATAGAGTAATGGTGCATCGAAAGAGCATTTGTTCCTCTCTTTCGTTTTCTCTTGTCTGTGCCATTCAGGCTTTACATTTCTATTTCATAACACTTTCCACATCCATCTGGGCCATTTGTTTACCAAAGTCATGTGCGTGATATCCTTTTGACAAAACAACACCCCTGCTGTGAAATGCAAATTGATAACACATTCTCTTTTTTTCATTTTTTTGCACATCTTTCAGACTGTCCGTCATGGCTTCCCCTATCAGCCATCGTCCATGGCTTTCGACCCCGTGCAGAAGATACTGGCCATTGGCACCCAGAGTGGAGCTCTCAGATTGTATCCTTTCACTTGTCATTGCCAATGTTATAGGTTACTGTGGCCTGTGGCAGCTCCTTTGGGTCCCTCCATCCCTGGGAGGCAGCAGCAGGTAAGTGAACAGATGTCTGAGCTGCCATAGTCAGATGTTGATGTGGGGTTTCAGTGTATTTTTAGAGCATGCTGAAGAATTTTCGGTAACAAGCTCCAGATGTTGTCGCATGGTAAGATAATGCTTAAAACATAGACCGAGAGCAAGCTCAACTCGGCAGCCCTTGAATCCCACATTTTTGCTGCTTTTACTGATAATGCCACACTGCTGCTCACACCTTTTAAATCACAAGAAATGTCATTGAAAAGTCCACATTTAGCCACATATTGAAGTATGTGTTGCAATTGAGCTGGATAAGTAAGTGGTTGAGGTAGCCTGCGTTGGCTTCCTTGCAATATGAGGACGTTAACACAAACAGGGACAACAGCTTGTGATGAAATGGCACCGTGGGGAGTCGTATAGCTTCAGAGAACGCCCGCAAACTCGCCTGTGTCAGGCTGCTTTTACAGGTCCTCCGTGTGTTCTCATTCCTGTCCGACAACCTTTGCCAGCTCATTACGGCGTGATGAAGAGCTGTCCACCTGGCTGTCCCTCGTTCCCACCTGCTGGCAGCTCTGACTGTGACTCAGTCTCATTCACCTGCACTGGAGGGATGAGGATAAGAGAGTCTACAGAGCCATGTTTACCAGACTTCTAAAAAGACAGCAGTGTTCAGTCCATACCTTCAGTATGTTTTCTGCTCTTTAAAGCAGTGACAGAGACAGAAGAGATAATGATGCACCACTTTTTCCAGAAATGACTGAATGTTCCTATAGATTTACAGATTCAACAGCTGCTCTGCTTTGGATGAAGAAATTCATGAGTTCTGTCAGTGCTCCACGACGTTCCACTTCCGGGATTGTTCAGGTGCCGCCAGAAGTTCCGCTGGATGTCTTTCATTTCAGCCGGATGTCCGGTACCTTCCGCTTTCTTTTTGTTGGCATTTTAAACTCCCGTCAATTTATGAGGACTATGGTTAACTGCTCCTCAGATCTCTGCAGGGTAAATGCAGATAGCTAGCTAGATTATATGTTGAGTCTGAATTGTGATTGTTTTAAAGAAAAGCCAATAAACCAGAGCACCACCAGATCAGAATGCATTCTCCCATCAGACTATCCCGAGTTTGGCTGAAGTGATCTTGTCAGATGGTTCCTACTGGCTGAAACTGGTCACTTTGAAATTGAATGAACAGAGCAATCTCTTGTGTTTGAGTGATGTGGATCAAATAGAGTCTTATCGGAGTCAGGAGAAGGTGAATTGGGAGTCATCCATCTATTCTTTGGTTCTGGTTCTCTTCCCTTGTCATTTGCTGTTTAGTCAGCCCTGTCTCTTTATCTGATGACAGCGATACCAGCGTGGCACAGATGAATGGAGATTATAATAGAGATTTCACGACTCATACGTTGCTGTGCTGCAGCTTGTGGGCTTTTCTGTGGTGTGTTTTAGTTAATGTTTTATCAGGTTGCATCTTTTGTGTAAGACATCCTGGCACTCCTGCGCCGATACTCATCTACATGTATGTCCTGGAGGTCATTATCTTGCAATGTACGGCTATCGGTGACTATGCATGCTTGTGTGTATGTGTGTTTGTTTGCCTGGCTGGCCTGCCAGGACATTTGGCTGCACCCCTCTCCCATGGAGGATTACAGGAAGTGGCAGATCAAGGGCCTCAGCCTGGCAGAGGACTGAGAAATACAGCAGGAACAGGAGGTGTGGGTGGATGTGTATGTGCGTGCGAGTGAATATGTGCGTACATGTCTGTCTGCATGCGTGAGTCCTTCGAGGAGACGGATGATCCCTCTAGCCACAAAGCCAATCTCTTCTGTGATCCCCCCCAAAACCGTCCCGTGTTTGATGCTCGCCACTGACTCTGCTGCTGCTTCCACTGTCCAGCTGGGAAGATGACAATGTCCCTTTGGTGTTGTCTGGAGGAGGCAAAACAAGGGAAGAGAGAGAAAGAGGGAGAGCCAGCAGAGAGGACAGGCCGATAGAGCAGAGAGAGGAAATAGGTCTGAAAGAGTGAGAGAGGCAGGCTATCCCCTGCTTCAAGATCTAATGGCCAAGAATAGAATCCTTATTGATCTGTGTGTGGTAATGCACTGAGACAGATATGCCCAAGTGCACACACACTGCTGGCAATTGTTTTTCTGTACAATTTCTCAGCAGCGAAAAGAAGTTGTGAGCATTTAGAACAGGTTTTGCTGTGCAAGCAGTCCACGCATATTAGCTATCCATCGGATTAGCATTAATTTAGAAAATAAGCAGAAATGCTGTGTTCGAAAATGCTGAATTATAAAAGCTTCTTTTTATTTTGAGTGTTACGACAAAGTGTTTGTGATAAGAGGCAGGGCTGCAGAAAGAAGTATGTCCTATTCTTATCTCTATTGTATGTCCCTTATTTCTTGACCAGACTGATCTGAATATGTCGCACTGATGCCACTTGTCACTGTGTCTAATATGGCTCAAACCCAACACAAGACTAGTAGTTTAATGGTTGTGCTGTTAACCAATATCAGCAGCAGGTTGTTGACACACAGCGTTGGTATTATAAAGCCAGCAACAACAGACAAAAAAGGTGGGGCTAATTAAACATAATGAGCTGCATCTGCTTATCAACCATATAATGTGATGATACTGTGAACTTCCATCAGAGCTAAAGATGATTTGAATTGATATCCATCAGCCTCTAGACAAAAATACTACATTAACCAAAGCATACAGCCTAATCTCAAGGGGAAACACTTGCTACATTATAATCGTAAACATAAAGGAAAGTCTCTGCTACACCTTCATAATAAAAGGGGGAATTATAATCACCATCAGTAACATGTAGGGCGGGGAATGGAACCTCAATTGTTTTCCAGTAGCAACCAAAATAAATCTGTAGGATTGAATATCAAGTGGTTTACTTTACTTTACTTAGTCTCTGGTCCAATATTTCCTGTTTTAAATTGGGAAATCAGGAAACTTTGCTAATTTTGGACGGTAGGCAAAGTTCTTGTATGGCTTTTTGTGTTAAAGCAACAGCAAATACTAATGCATTGGGAAGTTTGGCATCATTGTAAATAAAAGCACATTTATTCCTCAAACTACAGTAAGGTATCTTATGGCAATGGTATCGAAAGATTTCAAAAAATACCCAGAGTATTTTGTACTTTTAATAACCAGCTTTCCAGTATTTGGACAGAATCCATTTAGAATATAAACAAGAGGTTTTTTTTCAACAGAAAAAAAGTCACCACCCTTGATAATTGAAATTTATACTCTGCTGATTTAGTTTGTGTGTAAAAGAGAAGCATAATGTGGGTGGAAATGACAATTTTTTCCAGAGCACTATGTAATGGGAGATTCTGTCTCTCCCTGACAGAAAACATGGTGCAGGGTCCTTATGGGATAATTTTGTCAGTTTACCGGCATCAAACTAGAGTCATTTGTATGTGTATGTATTTTTGTGTGTGTGTTTATTTGCTGGGTGGTCTGCAGCTGTGTGTGTAACAATGTGGCGGCTCATCTCTGGGGAGAGGCGGCTCTTTACTGGTAGTGGCCAGGAGAGATGGCAGCACTATAACTCAGAGACTCCCTGTGAGCCGGCAATTGATCAAATTGTCACTCCATGCTCTGCCAGATTATCTCATCGGCAGGCGCAGGACATCATAGGACTCACACGTACAAATGGGGGCGCACGCACGCACGCACGCACGCACGCACGCACACGCACACACACACACACACACACACACACACACACACACACACGCAGTCACACCCAGAGTTATTATTTTATTTTAAGTCAGAGATGGCAGAGGTAACACACACATTTGTGCTTTCACACACAGGGACACACACAAGCATATGATGGTCGATGATTTACACAAATGTTAGTGGATGTGCACACAATAATACTGTATGTGTACCAACGTATACAGGAGGCAAATGTTTGGACAGAGGTGCACACATGTTTGCAGAGACAACGTTGTATACACACACACACACACACACACACACACACACACACACACACACACACACACACACACACACACACTAACTGCTGTGACTGGCACTGGCCATGTGCAGCTTTTGGTCGTAGCACAGATTGACTATGACATATCTCCATCATTAATCTTCTTTCTGATTCACTCTGTAACTGTTCTACCCTCCAAGCTTTGTCTACAGTCACAGGAGAGCCTCACTGAGCCATTAGTTTTCTGACTGGACTACTGAATGGGAATCGTTTTAAAGAAATTGAAAATGTAACCCAGCAGTATATTTTGGAATTTCATTGGTATAGTACGTATAAATGAAAGTACGATTGTACTGTAGCTTATAATCTCAGCTTCACAGTGTGTGTGCTTGCATATTTCTCTTTGTGAACAAACTTTGATGGGAATTTCAATGTTTGTTAGAAATCTCCAAAGAATTGTAATGTGATATAACTCTAGTTTTACAGAGAAGTTCACAGATGCCTCTAACAGAACACTGACTGTATATAATTCATACTGTATGTCTGTGATTATGGTAATGGTTTTCTGATTGTAATCAACGATTACAGAGGCTCTCTGGCTTCTTCTCTTTGCATGTTTTCAGCATCTTCAGAGACAGAGGGATAGTGAAAAAGTGTTTGCGTCAAGCTCTCTTTCCAGTTTGTTGCTTAAAGAGTGTGGGAGCTTCTTTTCAGGTCACAGATCATTTGTTTATTCATTTATTCTTCTATCTGTTTTGTTTCATCTTTAATCGCTTGCACATTTTTGCTCTTCTCATTGGGGTTGACTTCTAGATGTTCTCCATAGTGCAGTCCATGCCTGGGGTTGTGTGTTTGTGTATGTGTTCAGTTATGCAATGCGCCAGAGCTTGGCGCTGACAGAGACAGCAACAGTCTCATCAAAGGAGTTAAGCTGTTGCTGCCGCCACTGTGCACATGTATGATCAATGCAAGTCATAATTTACCATACATCTGACAATGTTGCATCTGTGCTCCTGTGGTGATATCTAGAAAAAGTCATTACTTTGTCATTCCTGTGTCAGTGGTTAGCGGGTTAGCTAGCAGTAACATATGGGGGATGAAAGACTAGGAAAGAGGAGAGGTATCACAAAATCAAGAGGGATTAGTATCTCATCCTAGTTGACCTCATTTTACTTTTCACACACGCGGGACAAGGATTGGGGAAGAGAAAAGCTTGAAATGAAGTCATCTTAACGCATCTGATGAGAGAGTTTAATGGGGTGTGTTTAAAGAGCTGCTGGTAGGGTTGAAAAAGTCAGCTTGTGTCGGCCAGATGGCTTCTTTTTTTTTTAAATGGATAAAAGTAGAGTCCGTAGTGAGGTCACCAGAGAGCTGGCGAGGTGCGGCTTTCATGTCAGTTCAATGCACATAAACTTTTCAACATTACTGGAACACACTATGTGTGCATGCCTGTTTCTGTGAATGATTGCACACGCGTACCTGTTTCACTGTAGTGAAGTACTCTTAATCAAAGACTCCTTGTGTACCAGGGTTCATGTTTCATGCTCTCCAAAAACCACACCGCTGCCTCTGTTAGTTTTTTTTTTTTTTAGAAATGGAAAGCAAATTTTGCTGCATCACTACCACAACAATGCAGTTGCTGCCTCTCTCTGTCCAATATCCTGACAGTGTGTCCTGCTTAAGTCCTTTATCCTTGACAAGTCCCAAATGGGATCCGGGTGTAGGATGATTAAAGTTGTGCTGCCATGTTGTTCTCTTAAATAATTTAGTGTACATTTAACTCCAGCTTTTACTCCTCTTGCTCCCTGTCCTTTATCTCTGCCAGCTCCTTTCTGATTTCTGATTTCAGCCCCAAGTAACCATTTTGTGTGTAGTGTTCTTGGAAACTAACATGCTGCACACCTCGACCTTGCAGACAGTGACAACCAGGGACACAGTGCTGTCAGCCTGTTGTGATTTATGACAGGGTTTCACACATCTGCATTTTCAGCACTGTTGGGGTCACTTGTGAGGACCATGTACCTACTGTATTGATTTGCACTCATATTAGTCCTCTATTGTAACCGTGCTCTCATGACAAAGGGTTTGACCACTGCCCAGTCTCCATACCACAGAGGTCCCTCATCATCAAGAGTCACGTTTCCAAAGTAAATGAGCATGTGCACTCAATTGAATTTAGTTTGTGTCACTGAGCACAGCGTCTGATTCAGGAGTTATGGGATGCGTACATCAGCAACACATGGTAACACTATATCTTGTATTGATTTCAAATTGTGCTTCATTTGTAAGTCTGAGGCTTTCATTATCATGACACGGGGAAATCTCCAAGGATTAAATGCTAGTACTTCTAAAATCATATAAACGGCCGTTTCTTTACAAGTGTGGGAAAGACAAATGACCCAGGTTGCCCTTTGTCTATAAATAAGGCAGTGTAGTACTAGTTGTTGTTTGTGACTTGCCCTGAGCACATTATGGCATGCACTGGTAGCTCTTGCCTGTCCAGTTATGTAAATATCACTTTATCATACACACTGTAAATCTAGCGTCTCAGTGAAATGTCGCTGTCATGTATCAAATCATACATGACAGCGACCGAGAACTCGCCACATTAGATTCATTTAAATACAGTTTTGAGGTTAAATCAGAATGTGATGTCTTTGAATTACCTTCAGTATCTGGTCTGTAAGCATGTGTTCGTCCATAGGTCTGAGACTGAAGCTTTATATGTTTGCTGCTGTCTAGAGAAGAATTGAAATACAGAGTGAGGCATAGTTTAATGTTGGAAAACGTCATAACTGAATAAGTGTCTGTTTATTCTCAAGGTGACCTGAATGAAAACACTGCATTTGATGAGCTGAAAAGAAAAGAATTTCTTTTCAGGTGCTTGTTTGAATATAACATTAGTGTCAATGGCTGACACTTGGTGGTTTTGCTTGAGGTGTGGAAGTGTGGCGGGGTTAGGTCTAACGGTTGCTGTCAGGTTGGCACAGTCCCTGTGGTCCTTGTAAGGGGACTGGCTTACAGAATGCAGTGAAGCACAAAGATTTTGTCATCTCGATTTCCTCCCTGCTCTTCATGTGACCTCCAGGTCTCAGCAGGGCCACAGCGCTGAAATAACTGAAGTATTTCTCCCTTTTTTATTCTTACTCTACCTCATCTCCTGTTTTACAGCATGCTGCTTTTTAAGAAATCCCTTTTCAATTCACATTCCCAGAGACATAATTGTTTAGTTGTTTTAGGACTGTAGGATTTCTGTAATGGGATTTTACTTATTCTCTGTGCTCCTGGTCCCCCTGCTGATTCTCTGCAGCTCATTATTTTTTGTCGAGCTGCTGTAATCTTCCACTCTGTCTCAGGGGGCTCTGCTCCCTCCCCATTTTAATGTTTTCATATATTTTCTCATATTAACTTTCTTTTTTTGTAACCTTCTCCCTTTCTATAACTATCGTTCTGTCGAAGTGTTGCAAGAGGTTGTTTGTTTTAATGTTCACCACATGCACTTAATGCCCTACCATGATAAATTAACTATAATTAATTAGCAAACATTAACCTTTACGTAACACATACAGTAGGTGGTATAAATATGATCCTCATCTTTGTATGATAAAGCATTACAGAGCTTATTTTGTTCTTAATGCACACATTTATGCATTGAGGTGTGCCAATGTCTAATCAGATCATCTATGCTATGCATGTAGGGGTACTTATAGTGTAGCTGTTAGGATGTGATATCATGATGCTCTCCATAGATACGGTAAGCATAATGAATTGAGCAATTGCTGCATGTCCACATGCATACTAGTAGAGGAGTTAAGAGCAAACCCTAAATCTTTGTGAAACTGATTACAGGTGAAACATGGGCTATTGAAGTGGCCTCCTCCCATTGACTGGGTTTTATTGCCATGTCATTTAATCATCTTTTGTGCTCTAGACCAGGGGGGTCTTTTTTTAGGCCAGGAACCCCTTAGTTCAAAAGGGAGACGGAGTAGGGTTTCCCCACTACATACGTATATTCTATAGTTTGTACAATTGAGTTAAACTGAGCTGGATAGGTAAAAATAAATGGTTATTATTTATACACCATGTTTTAACGTTAAACATACCATACATGTACCTTCATGGTTGAATGCACTTACTGGAAGTCGCTTTGGATAAAAGCGTCAGCTAAATGACATGTAATGTAATGTAATGTAATACATGTGGAAGGCAAAGTTAATCCTTAAAGGGAACACGCCGACTTATTGGGACTTTAGCTTATTCACCGTATCCCCCAGAGTTAGATAAGTCCATACATACTCTTCTCATCTCCATGCGTGTCGTAACTCTGTCTGACGCACCCACCGCTAGCCTAGTTTAGCACAGATCCTGGAGGTAACCGGCTCCATCTAGCCTACTGCTCCCAATAAGTGACAAAATAACGCCAACATTTTCCTATTTACATGTTGTGATTTGAATAGTCACAGTGTGTACAAATAACAAGGTCACATGAGATGCAGCCATCTTCTAACCGTATACATACTGGGAACTATAATCTCAGAAGGCGAAGCACTGCTGCTTGGGCGGAGTGATTAGCCCAACACCTGAAAAGCACCGTTGTTACTCTCTGCGCCTCACCACAGGGCTTCTCAGGTGCTGCGAGCAAATCACTCCGTCCAAGTAGCAGAAGTATCAGTGCTTCTTATTGGGAGCAGTAGGCTAGATGGAGCCGGTTACCTCGGGGGTACGGTGAATAAGCTAAAGTCCCAATAAGTTGGCGTGTTCCTTTAAGCTTAACTGTATGGCTACCATAGTGGCTACCTTACCTATAGTGTGCTTATCTTCAATGTATAAATCTTTTTTTTTTCTGACAAATAGGCCAATTTATCTTTGCTATTAATATGTTGGATTCATATTAATGACATATTTTATAAAAAATAAAAAATAAAACTTTCAAAAGGATATTTCTTTTTCACATAATTTGGCAGCCCCCCTACACCAACTCTGAGGACCCCCTAGGGGTCACGGACCCCCTGTTGAAGATCTCTGCTCTAGATTGAAAGCCAATAGTTTAAGTCCACCTTTGTTTGAATATTGCTTCCTATACTATACTTATTTTCTTATTCCCAACAGTAAAATTCCTTGGAGTCGACATATTGACACCTTAACAATACCTATGACTGCAACAAAGAGGCAACTATTGCAAAAATCCAAAATTCACGGTGTTTACAGTGAAGGTCACGCTGAAGACATTATGTAAAAAAAAATGGATCTCAGTATGCAAGATCAAATAGGAGATTATAATTAGGGCTTCAGCTAAGGTTTATTTTCATAACTGAAACATCTATTTATTGTTTTCTTAAATCATTAATTCCTTGTTTTTTTTTCCAAAACCTGAAGGTATCTAATTCACAATGATATAAAACAGAGAACCTGATTGACTGATATTATGTCACTTAGTCAGTTAGTATGGTATACTAGTTCAGGATAACATTGTACCATTGCAACAGCCCTTTTCTAAGCTGCTGTATGTTTGCAGTATAACAGGTGTGTTAAGAGACAGAGACTGTTCTGGTTTGAAGGCTTACAGGCGACCATGAGCACCTAATGGCCATGGGCGGTGTAAATGGTTGGTTATGACCTTACTAAACGCCCTTATTCGTTCTGCAAGCTCCTCCACACACACACACACACACACACACACACACACAGGAGGAAAGACAGAGAGGTTCCCGAGGTACCAGACCTTGAGGAATTGCCTGTCACCATGTTTATGTGTGCAGAGATGTGGGTGTATGTGTGTGCCAAGGCTCCTGCAGACATAGACAGAGCTGTATGTGAGTTCAGCAGCATACATACAATAGACGCGTGTCCTTGCCTGAGGTTCTATATTTATGTGTAGTAGCCTCAGAAAGACCTTACTGTAATATCCAGAAAAAGGTGCATCCAGGTGAACCATCTGTTATGGCAGACACACACATTTTCTATAGTTTTATTCTTTCAAAGCTAAAGTCCCAGCTGTAGTATTACACAATTTGAGTCTGACTGTTCTATTTCATGCTGTTTTACCTTCTTTGCTAAAGGGCTAATTTCTACATACTCAACTAAACCAACTCCAGCTGGAGAATATTAGTGTCTCTGTCAGCTGGAGCTAACAAGCCTACAAAGGCAGTGTGGCCGTGTGGGTAATGTTGCTTATAGGCATATTATGGAATACATACTGTACAATAACTAGATATTTCACTTGCTACTGTTTTAACTGCACTAAATTCCCTCAAGCTGAGAAGAAGACTGCCCTCCTTGCAGCACATACACCTTGTTGCACGCTAAATGTTAGCTAGTATTAACATTTGTACACCAGTCTAACATATGTGCTTATTATTACCATAAGAAAATATTTGGCACAGTCATGGCTATGTTCTCTCAACAGAAATATTTCTCAAGGTGGAAAGACCTCTGAAACAACATTTTACAAGTAATCAAACACTGCCCTTCAGGTATCAGGGGTTTTGGCTCTGTGCTAGGCTAGGCTAGACCACTTCTTTCAAATCTTAAGTAAGATGTCATCAAACTGGTTTAAGTCATCTTTCGGTTAAATCGGTTAAAAACCAAGCTAGGGCATTTAGAATTTTTATCGTCATTGCTGACATTTTTTACAATTTGGTCTAATTTTTCATTTATGATTTATATAAAAACAGCTTTAAACCCGTTTGGGTTTTTGGTGTTTAAATACTTTTAAAAGCTACTATAATGAACATTACCCATGGATTGCATGGCTACTTGTGTGTGAAAAGAGTTGCTCGTAATGGTGAACCCACAGAGGGTTATCGCCCACCTCTGTAGTTCCCCTTAGCTCTATGGAGCTTTATAGCTTCTTTTAACACTTTCGTTTAGGTTTTCTGGCCCACAACATTGTTTTGCTTCACTCTCTCATCACAATGTTTTCAGCAGAACCGGGCACCTCTGAAAACCAGCTTTCCAGCATTAAACGGCAGTCAGATAAACTTAGCGACTAGCCGATGAACATAGTGGAGCATTTAGAGCCAGATATTTCCTTCAGGAGTTGGCGGAGTTCATCATACCAACTTAAAAAGTGCTAATATATCAGTGTTGGATTAACAGATTGTTTCCGCTGCCCGCTGATTATTGCAGGTTTAAACAATGTGAATTTCAAATTGTCCAAATTCACTTAGCTGTAGAGGAAACAATAATTAATCCTATGAGATTAGATTTTTGGGAGAAATCTTGGATGTATCAGTAAACAAACTGGTACACCACGATGCTTGAAGCAGCTTCAACCACAGCGCTTGTTGAGGACAGTGTGTGTGTGTGTGTGTGTGTGTGTGTGTGTGTGTGTGTTAGTGAAAATGCAGCTGAAGTCATTGCGATCACAGCCTCACTTTGGGATCTGCCCTTATTTTTCCTCCTCGACTGACAACCCATCATGGGCCTGCGGTGTTTCTGTACTTTCTCCTCTTGCCGACAGTGGCATCACAAACAAATTTCTGAAAAAAAAAAAAAAAAATCCTCAGCTCAAGAGAGGGCTCTAAATATCCACTCAGTGACTTAAGCCTCACTGCTGTCAGCCTAAACAGATGACATTTTGAATTGGGCTTTCCTTGAGTAAAGCCAATGCCCTGGACTAACTTTAGCCGGCTGAGGCTGTGATTTTGCCCAGAATTTGGCAGCATATTTGCTTGTCAATAAGAGCTACGCAAATCTTGACATTTGTCGTCTTCCGCCCTGCTGGTAGCTGCGATGATATTTATGCACCTGTTGCTCCTAGGCTGCCCTTTCATATGCTGTCATGCTGAGCGCCTGCAGGGAAGACACACATGTGTCGCATGACATGATGACTCAGGCTTTAATATCCTGCCACATGGCTGTCATGCGCACAGCCCTTCCCCCCCCTCCTCAGCTCTCGGCCTGTTGGTGTGTGTGATATAGGCCTACAGTATGTTTAAGTATGAGTGTGTTTAATGTCCAGCATGTGTGTGTCTGTGTGTGGAACGTGACTGGCCGAGGGGCTGTTTGTGCTTTTTCGTCTGATTGAAGCAGAATGTGGATTATGTTGTGATGTGAGATGTGGGAATAGTGGGAGAGGGGCAAAAGGGCTGAGACAGACATCTCAGGACTTGAGGGGATGTATGGGGGGGAGGGAGGATGGGGGAGAATAAGAAGGGAGTTAAACTAACTGTATGTTTGTCCAGAGACGAAGATGGTACGTTGTGTCTGTTTGCTTTAGCATCATCCAGAGTGGGAGTTGGCAGACTCAGCAGGAGTGATGTCCGCTGTGATGCCGGAGACTTCTAAAATATCTCAACATGGTGCAAATCTGCAAAGATACAAATACCTAAAAGTACTACAGATGTGTCCTTGGTTTGTCATTCAGTGCAGCACAACCAGGTCTGAATTCCTGCAGCTGTAGCCAGGAAACAGGAGGAAAAGCAACAGGAAGAGTGGAGGGATGAAATTGCCGCAGACTGACAAAGTTGGATCTAAGTTTAAAAAAGTGAAGAGGAGGAAGAGAAATTAGAAGGAGATAGAGTGTACTGTAGGAGTGTCTGCATATGGAGGGGAGCCAAGTGGTCGCAGCCATTCAGCTCTGTGATTCAGAGCCCTACTGTTATGTGGGTAGGATTTACAGAGATTGGAAGGGCAACAATTGGCTCCTGACCCACTTGTAATCAGACCGCTGTCCAAGCAGAAGCCACCACACATTGATTTTTTGCCCGCTCTATGAGCAGGACGAAGTGTCAGACCCCTAGGAGGTGGGAGACGCCCATTATTTTTTACCCAGCACACGGAGCACTGCAGATCCCCCCCTGTCTCTACCAAACCACATAAAAAGCATCCTTTCTTTATGCATTTTTACTTCTTTGATCCATAACATAATAATGACAGCCTGTGTAGGAAAGGACAACCTTGCAGCTTGTGCATCACAACTTTTATTTCAGTGATGAAGCAGCTAATTTGTTTGATAAGCCAGAAGCCCTTGCCATCTCCCAGACACCAGCGGGAGTGAATGATGAACAGGCAGTGTGAGAGGTCTCAGCTAGCCGCGCCACTAGGCCCCCATTAAGCCTCGATTGGGGTCTATTGCCGTGATTTCTCTTCCTGTCTGGTGCTTGGCAACACTTTTGCTTTCACATTAGACGCGGGTGTCGATGATTGCTGATAACACGATGAGTGAGGACAACGGTGAACGCATTAACCCTGGCTGGCACTGCCGCAGACCTGACAATATTAGCATCTTGAGAGATAACACATACTGTTAACCCATTTGCTGACAGTTAAACCACAGACAATAAGCAAGGACTAGCTTTAATGTAATTGGCTATACTGTGTGCTTCATTGAAAGAGTGTTTTTTGTTGTCTTATACTAAGATGACATTGTGGGAGAGATTTCACCTTCACTCTCGGTAGGCAGTTCTCTGCACCAATCAGCAGCTGGCGTCTGGTGCTCATTTTTAGAAACTGTTGCTGCATTGCCATGCATTTTTAATGGCTAAAACCATTGTAGCAGGCTGTATTATGAGTGTGTATATTTACTGTATGTGTGTCCTTTGCGAGTGTTCATGGGTGTTTGTACATAACTTGTGTGTTCTGTGTGTATGAGGAAGCTTGAGCCCCAGTATGTGGAAAAGAACCAGGTAAGAGTCGTGTGCAGCTGTGTGTGTGTGTGTGTGTGTGTGTGTGTGCGTGTGTGTGCGTGTGTGCGTGCGTGTGTGCATGTGCTTCTGTCAGCATATGCATACATTTGTACATGAGCATCAATTTCCATTTGTGTTTGTATATGATGTTGTTTGCTTACAGTGATTTGGAGACGCGATGTGACAGCTTTGGGACTCAGACACACACCCTAAATCATTTTGAATAAGACCTGTGGTGCTCAGATTTCCAGAGGTCTCCCTACTAATGCGTCCATGGCTCGTGTGCATCTTTTTGCATCGTTTTGTGAAATCTGATAAATTGCCTCAAGTGATGTCACTTAAAGTTTGACAGTTTGAAAATGATAAAAATCTTAGGGTGTGAAGCTAGAAAGGAGTCAGCTTGCCAGACCTCTGTAGCCTGCTCCTTTTCTCTGTTTGAGGCTAGCGGCTACATTAGCCATGACTAGAATAACACATCTGGATCTCTGACCAAACTGTTGGTGGTCAAGTTGCATCTTGGGTAATGTAGGCGCCATCCAGGTATTGACTAGGGAGAATAATGTGTGGAATAAAAAAGATGATATGTCTGCTGCATCAATTTTGATATTTATTTTTAAACTGTCAATTGTTAGTCCGACAATGTGATTGCAATGCTAAATGGAATACTCTAGTTCAGTTGTTCATTTTTTCTTACACTTTGAGTGTAGAAGAAGCCATTTTCAGTATTTTTGCCATTTTTTGCTTCCCGATACCGATTCTGATATCTGAACTTGCGTATCGGCCGATACCGAGTACCGATCCGATACCAGTGTGTCATATATTTTATTATGTTTTAACAACTGTATACTACTATCCCTGTATGGATGTGATATGATTTCTATCTTTGTTGTCGGTCTGGCTCAGGTTAAACTCTTTGTGAAACATGAACAAACACAAACAATGAATGCCACAGAACTTTCTTTTATTATCCAGTTTGACAGTCAGTTATAACGGAAAAAGAACGTAAATAAACTACTTTAACGTAGATTTTCTTTAGGGCTTTATTACATGGTATCGGATCAGTGCATAAATTCCAGTACTTCCCGATACTGATACCAGCATTTTAGGCAGTATCAGAGTCGATACTTTTGTCCACCTCATTGAGGAGCAATATTATGTGGATGGAGCAAAATATAAGGACTACTTTACAGTATAATGCTCACCAAAAATCACAACTGAAAAAGCAGCTTGTTATTTGAATAGCTTTAATTGCAGTACTTTGATCAATTGCATTTATTTCGAAAGTCATCCTTATAAATACATTTGACTTGACTTGTCCTTCCTGTTCTCTCTGAGGGCAGAGGTGGAGAAATAAAACTGCTCCCATGGAAATGTCTACTACGCCCCTCTCGAGGGATGCTAAGATTGAACATTTTTAGAAAGAGAGGACAAGACAGATAGATGATGCAAATACATCTGTGTACACACACACTCACACAGTCATATGTTGTCCTGGTTTCAAAGAACAGTACCAGTGAGGTGCCAACACATAGAAGTCACATTATTGCCAGTCATGTGTACGCACAGCTCACAAACTGGGGTGTAGTTACAGTATACGTTTGTGTGTGCTGAATATCAGCCGTCATGGTTGGGCTACCTAGCAGGCACCCTGGAGAAGTGATGGAATATGAGGGAGGAGGAAATAAGAAGAGAGAGAGAGATCAGACAGAGAGGCGATAGAGATGAAAATGACAGAGATTGTACCAGCAAGAGAGGCAGAGGGGCGACTGAGGGGATTAGTAGCAGAGCGAGGAAGATGCTCTTTCTTTTTCTTGTTCTCACTCCTTCGCACTTTTTCCTCTCTTCCACACGCTATAGGCACTTTGCCTGACACACAGTGATGAAACAGAATACATCCTGTCCTGTGTGCCCTCCACACTGCATGACACATGTATATAAACACAATAACATTCACAAGCAGGGACAATCCTCTTGACTTATGTAACTGCCTTTGTTGCACTATGCATTCACTATAGACCCATCCCTCTGAAGGCCTGTATATGATGTGTGATGAGATGTTGTGTGTGTCTTGTCTCTTCCCCACCCTCTCTCTTCTTTCTCAACTGGGCAGTTATAATCCCTAGCACTACAGAAATAAAGTAACACACAAACATGTAAGTACGGTGGTGTTTGTGCGTGTGTCATAGGCGCACATTTTTTTATTGCACAGATGGACTAGTGAGTCATCAAAGCGCTGTTGTTTAATCAAGTGCGTGGTGTGTTTGTCTGTGTGAATGTGTGTTCTTTTTATTAGTCCCGTCACTCAGACAGAAGGTCCTCCTTTCTGCACTCCTGAATTACTTAATCCAATCTAATTCATCACCTGCATTAATCCACAGTCCCTGTTTCTCTGCTATCCAGCCCCTGTCTGTTCCCCTGGCATACTCCTCTGTGTGCGTGTGTGTGTGTGCAACCAGTGACATGTTGAAATAATTTCCATCATTACGACATGCTAATCTGGTATTTTAGTTTAAAAATGTGCATGTGCTGTATTTAAATAAGATGTACTGGGTCTAATACTAATGTAGCGAAAAGAAGGATATGTTTTTAATCTCTGTAGAAAGTAATTTACAAGTGTGTAAGGGGTCTTTTCATCCTTTAAAAGAATTAATGTGATTCTCATATGCTTACATTCATCCAAACACCCATTCATTTGAAGCCACTTGTTTTGGTCAGGGTTGGGATTTTAATGCATTAACTAGAGGATAATTCTTCATGTTTTTCATGACCCCTTGACTTTTCCTCAGGCCAAAATTTGTACTTGTACAAGCGTAATGTAAACATCAAAAGACGAGGCTAGATTGCCATCACAATTGCAATGCAGAATAAAGGCCCTGATATACGCCAAAATGGACATAACCAGAAGGACGGACAACAGACATGCTCACAGATCTGTTTACACGTTGGGTGTCTACGTAGGTGGACATGTCGCAGTTGGTGCATCAGTCTGCTTTTTTTTTTTTTTTTTTTTTTTAAAGATCATTTTTTGCTATTTCTTTAGGCCTTTAATTCGATAGGAAAGTTTAGACATGAAATGGTAGAGAGACGGGGAATGACATGCAGTAAAGGGCCGCACCCGCGGCCGCTGCAGCGAGGACTGAGCCTCTCTATATGGCCGCACGCTCTACCAGGCGAACTACCCAGGTGCCCCCTGTTTGCACAGTCTTAAATGTTGCGCTGCATGCAGACGTATTTTGAAAAATGTATGCCCATGTCTGCAAGGGGCTTAATAAAATATACGTCATGCAGACCCTCACAGCTATTTAGACGAAACCATAATTTGCGCTCTGTGCACCAAAGGGAGGAAAGCATCTTGAGCTTAATGACCCCTTAACCCTTCATGTAGTGCCATCATGCAAACCTAATTTTGACTATTACTTGTGTGGCTCTAACAACAGCATATCATCAGTATGATGTTTGTTCTGCCAAACACTTTTTGTCTTTTGTTCTTCACACTTGACAAATATATTTAATTTATTTCTGTTTCCCATCTTGCATCTTGCTCAAGGACACTTCAGCAGTGCAGATGCTCACCAACACAGGGCCTTCAACCTCTGTCCTCCTGTTGAAGGACATCTTCTTGCTTATGCCACCCAGCTGTCCTTCGTGTGCATGTGTGTGTCAGAGATCAGAGTAGAGAGAAAATGCAGATGCTTTACAAAGTGCAACCCACCAGTGCTTCTGTGTGTGTGTATGCTAGTTCTCTGGCAGCCTCCAGTTTAGTGCTGGGTATACTTGGCCTTCAGTCTCGCATTAATCTAAGAGCAAAGGACAGCACTCCGATTAATTTTTTATATGCTGCATGACACTTGGCAAGACGCCCTTCTCTGGCGTGCTATTTGCAAAGTGACAACCATACAATGTACCAACAGTGTGTCTAATTAGTTCAAAAGCAGACACAACAAAATTCATTCCAGCAGGGAGTGCTGTATAGATAACTCAATCCATCAGTTTGAATAAATCTATTGATGCTGGTGTTGTAGTTCTGTAATATGATGGTATCATTAAGAAGATGCATACAGAAATCAGCAATCTGGTATGTTTTTTTCTGACTCTAGTGTCTGTTTTCCTCTTCTAGGTGAGTCTCTCTCAAGGTTACCTTTCATCTGACTTCCCTAACTATACTAATGATTCATCTCACTTGTGTTTTTATTTTGTTTTTTAACCTTTATTTAACCAGTGTGTGAGTAAGATGGCACAAAATCAGACTAATCCTACCTTGACCAATTCTAGAAAGACTATCCTATTCCCTTTCTCGCATTTTTGTGCACCGATTTTTAGTTTAACAGTCGATCTCTTACACACACACTAGTTACTGAGGTGTATATACAGCCAATCAAGTGTTACTGCACGGCTGGCATTATACTGACTCTTGCTGCGCTGGCAGCTCACAGGTACCTGTCCTTGAAAGTAGGCCTGACTCTGCATTGGTTGGCACATTGAAATGCATTAGAGGCCAACAGTGGCTAATCTCCCGTGGTCCTACCTTTGAAAAGATTTGTTTGATATCAGTGCCAGAGGGTGCATGTGTGTTTGTGTCAGGAGAGAGGAGGGGACAACAGAACACACACACACACACACACACACACACACACACACACACACACACACACACACGAATACCATAAATATTGTTGTGTTTCAGCTGTAGTGGAATGGTTCAGGAAACAGCCTTAGCAGCCAACAGTTAGGCCACTTCAAACATTAAACATTAGTCCAAATGTTACATTTTTATGACATAATGTGAAACAATACTACTATAAATGGCTGAGTTCCATTGCAACCTGCTCCATTTCTTGAACCCTGAAACATGATGAAGATGACCACATTCCCAAATGGACCTGATCCCGGGTCTGCACTCCATGGGTGAAGTTATATTGTATAACACATATTACCGTATACTGTCTGGTAGAGTGACGAGCCAAACGATAATGCAATGGAAAAGCTAAAGCAACTCTTTGGCGTCAGAAAAAAATATGGCCTCTCTCCTCTTCTGTTGCTTGAGCAACCTCGACATTTACTTTCCAAATATGGAAATAGAAACGAGATAATAAAGAAGGTGAACGTTTCTGACACCAAACACAACAGGGAACAACAGAACACACACACACACACACACACACACACACACACACACACACACACACACACGCACACAGTACAGTACACTTTGATTGCTTTGAGGTAGTGTTAGGAATATGGTGAGGAGAGCTCCAGGGAATGGCTTAATGGCTGTGTTGGTTTGTCAAATGTTTTCAGCTTTGTAAATGATGTAACATTCATTTTAATGTTCCTGTTTCTCATTATCTAACCATATATACCTGCCAATGTACAGTACAGCACAGTATAGTACCTGGCAAGCTTCTATTTAAGATTAGATTAGTGTTTGATGGTCCTCAGTCCAGATGCATTTAATTGCCTTTTGGAGCTTGTATTAAAACAGAGACTCATGATCTCACAGTGTAAATGTGTTAAAGGTTAATTTGGCATTAAGTTATATTCTAATAAAACACTTTCCTTCTTACCACTTTGAGAGGGTAATACATAAAGCCATCTAAATACATATGCTGGCTCCCATTTGCCACATCCATTATTCATAGACAGGAGGAAACCCAGGCTTTTAGTCCTGCAGTTGCTTGTGTCTTCCTCCCCACCTCCCCGTTTTTCTTCCTCTTCTCTTTCTGTATATAGCCAAACCATGTTCCTCCTGAAATTATTCTCCCCCTTGTCATTTTAACTTTCCACTTGGGTTTTGTCTTTGAAACTGTTATACTTGTTTTCTCTTCCTCTTTTTTCTCTCCATAATCCTTATAGTGTCTATAGTCTCAGTCCTTACATCTCTCTGTTATTTAAAGTAGACATTGATCGTAATTGTGTGGAGGATGATGTTTATACCATATATATAAATTACAAGCATTTGATCTGGGTTCTGTCCTTTTAATTGCCTCTTCACTCCATCCATGTTACCCAATGACAAGCATATCATTGTACAACATTATGGTTACATGGTAAAATTGATCAGATGTCAGGGATGGTTTTGTACCTGCATTACAAACCCCATTGTTTGGACTATCTAATAGTCTGTTTATGGATTGGAACACTCTGTTTTCATAGCGAGCATGTTCAATATGTGCAATCCGATGAGAACAGTGTGAGGCGAGAAAGAGGAATGAGCTATGTGTGCGAGGGAATTACAAGGTATCCCTTTAGAGATCTGGCGGTTCATGTTTCATTTGTATCAGAGATGTTGCTTGTTACCTTACAAATTAGGTATAAGTACATACACAAATGAAAAGCCTTGCCTTGAAAATCAACGTGTGGGTGGGTTTTGATTATGCACAACAAAACATGCAAGAATTAAATACCCCTTTGAATACCATGGATATAGTGCCACTCGGCCAGCCATGCCAAAACACGTATTTAAAGAATAATCTCAAAATGAAATAGCATAACATGTCAACATGAAACACAGCGCTTTCAAGCCGGAGGGCGGAGTTCACTTTATGGCGAAAACTAAATATTTTCACCCAGAAAACGCTCCTTCGTTTTAATCCAAACCACAATCTTTTTCCTAAACTTAACTACTTAACTTAATTACTTAACTAACGCTGCATGACGCTCACTTTTTCTGGCTAAACTCTACTACCATGGCCCCTGAAAGGGCCGTCATCTGGCGGTGCCTGTAGCCGGCTCACAGTCACCTATTGGCAGCTAAACACATCTACCAACTGCCACTGGTAAAACAAAGCTCTGACGGAGCTCTCTATAGCGGCTAAATACAACCAGCAACTGCCACACGGATTTCATCGTTCTATTGCACTATAGACTGTTCACATTACAGCACTTTACTTTGTTTAAAATAGGCTACTTCTATTGTAGGTATATAATATATGGTATATTGGTGTAGTATCATTGATCCCTTTGAGGGGGGATACATTTTGTTCCAACCGGGGATAAAAACAATTCAGCAGAGGCAGGGATATATAGACCAGAAAGGGGGAAATCCTACGCATACCCCATTGCAAATCGCACCCTGATAGTGGAGCATTTAGCAGTTACAGAGCCATATATTTATCTCAGGAGTTGATGGAGACCAAAACTGAGTCAATCTGAAAGTGAATATTGAATTTACAGTTGTCAAGTGGCCAGAAACACGACTCCAAATGAATGCCAATGTTGCTCTGTGTATGCTGTATGTTTAATAAGCCACTATTTGCGAACAACTTATCTACATCAAGTTAAAAGGTGATAATCTCTGTGTTGTTTTCACAGCTTGTTTCCAGTTTCCAGCCTCCAAGTTGCCAGAAAATCAGTCAAAGCTAGTTTAACATTAAACAGCTAAACACAGGAAATACCTGGTTGCCAATACTACAGTAGTGCCAGTACAGTAGTTTAAAATCCCAAGTTAAGTTTAATTCTTATTCTTGACAGATGATGGATGAGGAACATTGGAAAGTAGAGAAAGACCGAAGGCAATAGTTCAGGTGGGATTTAATCTGAGGCCAGCAGGTGAACATGCGGCTCCAGAGGAGATAGACTGGATTTACTGACTCGCCTTTGCAAAGTGATACATGATTTCTGTGATGGTTTCTAGCACAGTACCAATGTGTTTTGTGTGTTGCCAACTTGTGAAGTTCTTTCCTCTCCGGTCTGAATGGTACTCACACACACAGACAGACACATATAGGGTTTTTCCATTAGACAGGGTTGGTCCGCTATAGCCACGCCACAGGCTCACAGCAGTGGATAGCTGCAACGTGCTGCTATGGTCCTGCTTGGTCGCATGGCCGACTACTGTTGACCCGTGACGGTCTCCTCCGCTTAGCTGTGTCTTTGGCCAATTTACATTCAATTTTATGTTGCAATGTAATTTACATCATAGGCTATATTTTGTCCATCTTGACCAAACCAGACTGACCAAACATGG
This sequence comes from Sander lucioperca, assembly GCF_008315115.2. Taxonomy (NCBI): domain Eukaryota; kingdom Metazoa; phylum Chordata; class Actinopteri; order Perciformes; family Percidae; genus Sander; species Sander lucioperca. The sequence continues at coordinate 15,915,995 of NC_050191.1, forward strand.
CAGAATTTTCTGTTTTAGGCTAAATAACGGCCACAAAATCTGATTTAGAAAAAACAAAAAACGTCATGGACGCCGGGTGCTTGGTGGTTCATAGCTGTAAGAGTCACCGGGTATTGTAGCTAAGATTAAAACTACAGTAAAGGTTGAAAATCACAGAGGGCAGATCTAATGTAGACTGTAAAGTGAGTTGAGAGCCTCTGCTTCTAGCACAGGTCATGCTGTAATTGGCCAAGTGGGGCTCAGACCGCTAGGGTGTTATCAGCAGATAGAGTCAGTGTCCTTGCACTTGTCCACAGGCCAGAACTCATGTTTAATACATAGTTGCCTTGTACCCAGCTTATTATGTGTGCTATGTGAGATATGCACATAACAATGAATAAAACACACATAACCAATGTGAACTGTACTCACCCAAAGCCAAATAGGTAATTTACTGATTGTCTCCACTAGAATTGTTTCCTGTGAAAAACATCATTTAGAAGTAGCAATGTATGTTCAGAATCGGTTCAGAACAGACCACAACAAAACTAAAGTCACTTTTAAGCAGTAATTGCAGCCACTTGTCACTTGTGGAGACATTGTTTAGCTTCGTCGCCTGTTGGAACATAATCCTTTAACAACAGCAGAACTTGTGATTTCTGTTGAGCCGCTGTCTGTCACACACTGTAAATGAGACTATTAAACAGTTTGACAGTTGCAATAGCAAAGCATAGTTAAAAATTACGTCTGTCCCATCCAAGATGATCAGGTTTGTCATACAAACTGAATATTCTTGTATTTCTCTTTTTTTATTCATACAGTATCTCTCCCTCTCTGGTGAGTTTCCTTCTCTTTCTTCTGTCACACTCTCTTTCATCCTCCCGTTCCGTTCTATTCCCCCCCCCGTACATTTCTCATTTTCTCTCCTATGCTATGCATGCTTTTGAAGGAGGGTTTGACCACCAGCTGTTCTGCTGACTCAACATTTGTTGCCCCATAGTTTTTACCCCTTTACTCCTTCCCACATCCCTTCTAGCTCATCCTCGCTCCTTCTTCTCTCTCACTCTCCCTTCCTCTTTACCGCCTTCAATCTCTACATCCAGTGAATATCCAAACCTCTTTCCCTGCTTTTATTCTGTTCATTTTTCCTCTCTCTCCCTCTGTCTTATCTCTTTTCAGGTATTTGCCTCTCAGTTGTTGCACAGTAACTCAGTGCTGAGTTGCTAAAAATAGATGATGTACTGGGTTATTAACACCCCACTATTGGGCAGAACTGGCCATGCTCCAGACACCAACAATCCACATTATCCGTACTGCATGTGGAGGCGGGGGGGTTACAAGTTTTACTGCGCATCACCACTGTGCCCGCCTTGCCTGTACTGGCTCAGGCCCAAACTAATTTATAGGCAATATGTCTTAATAGAGCTGTGGTTTTTTGTACAACTGGCCACCCTTTGTGTTACATCATAGGTCACTGCTATCTTCACAGATCAGTAAGGGAGACTATAAGAGCTCAAGAGGATGGTGGTTATTTCGTTTAATATTTCTTCTGCAGTAAACTAATCCAAATATGTATTCAAGTTAAAAGTTATCTGTGTAATATGTATATCTTGCACTGTGCAGTGTCATTAAGACCATGCATGCTCCTGTTGCCATGATTTTGAACCTGCACATTGAACCTGCCAGTGCAATCTTCATTTATGCAGCATTTTCCCGCCCCCTAATCAGCCTTCTACCTGCAAACTCTAAGAACAGGTCTCATTTGTTATTTTGTATTTTGGATTACTGCAATGTTGAACTGTGCACCTCAGCAAATGGCCATTGTCAAGAATGTCATAGAGATGAATGTAAGAGACAGGGGCTATAATAGATGTGTGTGTCGCAGTGCTTCCCAAGGTGAGTGTGTGGAAGCTTAGGCAGCGACAAATACTCAGTGGCCCCATCGTAGTTTAATTGTTTGCCTGCATAATAAATCAAATGTGTCAGGAGAGATTATTTATACAAGGACTGTGCTAAACAAATGAATCACCAGTTTGCTCAACTCTTGGTTTTTCCTTGGTGTGTAGCTATGTGTCGGTGCCTCAGGATTGCATTTGTGAGCTATTTGCTTGCGTTTCAGTATGATTGCATGACAATGCTTGTGTTTGTTTTTTTTTTCCATATGAGGGAGCCTGAATCTCATGGCTTGCTCGCGCTCATCTCTGTCATTGATGGATTTGGTGCTATCTGAATGCTGTGGCAGAGGGAGGAGAAAGGAAAACAAATTAACACAAATAAGTCTTAGGGGCCCATTTAGAGCTACAATGTGTAAATCTCTAAAAGTCAGAGGGTAGACCTGAGCTTTTTAAACTTACAATGTGCACCAGCACCTTGGTAGGATGCTTGTCATTGTTCCTGCTGTTGCTAAGCGACAGCTGAAAACCTGTTTAAAGGACATTTTTTCTCAAGTTGAGACGTTTTCAAATTTCACTGACCGGTGTGCTGCTCAGCGCAAAAAATGCCCTGCCCTCTTTGTCCAGAGCATGTCTTCCATACCATGTAAACCAAGAAAACCATGTCAGCATTGTAAAGAGAGGTCCCTGCTGGACACACAGGATATGCTTTCATTTCTCCAGTGCTGTAAAGGCATAAAAAATATAGAGCATTGTTGATCTGATGCAGTACATTTCTAAACAAATGTTTTGTGGCTAAACCTATAAGGTAAGGTAAGTATGGAAGCTGGAATGTGTCAAAACAATAATCTTTTAATTAACACATGTATTAAAACACAATTATCCCTTTAAATTATGCACTTCAAAAAGCTATTATTGAAAAAAGAATTAAAAAAAAAACATCCACAAATGTGCCAAGTCAGGGTGGAGCGACAAAAAGGCTGACTTCAGGAAGGTAGAGCAAAGTGCCTGGTAATGGCAGAGTGCCAGCCACAGTGCAGGGAGAGATCGTGGCCTGAAGGAATGGAGATGCAGCTCCCTCAACAGCCTTTTAATCTGATGTAAACAGCTGCAAGCAGCCAGCGGGAGACCAGGAGATGGGTGACATGGGAGCTTTTAGGCAGGTTAAGGTCAAGGTGGGTTGCAGAATTATGGATGATTTGTAGGATATCACATCCAAATGGGAACTGAGTAATGTGCACAAGCAGCTGAGCCGATTCCTTTGTTGTTGCGGTGGGGGTCTTTGCACGATTGTTGTTTCTCGAGGCTTATTACTGTATTGTTTCCACTGTTTTTTGTTGTAAAGGCATTCTGGTTTTCCCCTGTCTTGCTCCTATCCTCATTTCCTTTTCTTTCTCTCTGTCGTCCTTGGACTATTATTTTTGCATTGCCTCCCTTTTGTCCCTTCTGTTTTCTGCCGCCCAGCTTCCATCGCCTCATGGCTGTCTCTGGGTCCGGTGCAGAGCAGCCTGTGCCCCGTGGTCCCGCCTCCCTCTCGGCAGGGTGATGTATGAGTGGCTAGCTTTGACGTCACTTCAGGCCCAACGTCATAGCAACTCAGCGCTCCCAGGCTTGCTCTTTCTGGTGCTTTCTCTCAGTGCCTCTCCCTTATTCCTTCTTCTCTTATCCTCCATTAATCACCTCTCTTTTCTTCTTTTCTTTTTCTGTGTCTCCTCTGTGATGTCACCTCTGTTTTACTGTTTCCCCTTCTCCACATCCGTTTCTTTATCTTGCCTATCATTTTTCATCGCTCTGGCTAATGTTAAAACGTGCCTATCTTCTTTGTCCACCCTCCTTCTCGTTCTTATCTCTCTGGAGCTTTCTATTCTCATTTAGAGCTGCATCCTCTCCTTCATTTTTTTTCTATTTATTCCTCTCAGACAAATATACAGAAGCATGCTATGTTTGAAGAAAGCAGACGAGCAGTGAGCCAACCCTTCTCTCATGTGAAATACAGGCTCATCCCTATTCAATTACACTTATCAGGATCAACTCTATTCCTGGATAATGTGGTTTCATAAAACCTGCAGTCTGTTTCCCACTGTACCCAGCCAATTCTCTCTATGAAAACTTTGCTTTGCCAGATGCCCAGTGACTCACCTTTATTAGTCAGGAAAGTTGCCTGTGGCTTTGACAAAAATAAATATAAGAGGAGCAATATACCGTAAATGGGAATTATCAGTCAACTTTGACTTTCAGAAACACTCAGGAAAATTTCATCAAGCTTAACATGACGTGAAGCTGACCCACTTTCTGCTTTCGCTCTCTGTCTTCCTCTCTTTTCCTGTCTTCTTGTCTCGCTGCCTGCGGTCAGTCCGTCGACTTTTAGCATTGGTGCAGTGTGGTAAGAGGGGTGCAGAGCAAGATAGAGACCTCGCTTGGTAAGAATGGAATGAGGAATGCTCTTGTCAGCCATTGAGACACATTTCCTACTGAGCCTGTCCCGTGTGGATGGAGTTGAGGCACTTCAGAGTTACTTTGGGTCATGTTTGTTTGTACTAGAAAGAATTTGACCATGGCAACAGAGATGTCTAGGCATTTTTCTGTAGAGAGATGCGTGTCATTTTAAGATTCAGGAAAGGTCATGCACAGATTTTTTTTTTAATTTTTATTTTGCTGGCATTTGTAGTGCTCAGAGGACTTGAATGGAAAATTTTGTTCAGCGGTTCGATATTACTTGTCAATCACAGTGTGACCAGTAATTTCTAATCTCATTCCATCTTACTATTTTTGTTCCAAACAAACACTGCTACCTCTTCATAACAACATAACAATGTGAAAATAATTTATCAACATGTTTTCCCCCTGAGGAAATATTGTGGGTAACATGCATTTAGTTGATAACATGCAGGCTAATGCCTCTTCCATTTGGTTCAAGGATCATATAAAAAGTATGATTATGTTCATTAAAGGCTCCCTGAGTCTCATACTGTCTTTTTTTTCTTTAATCCTGTGAAAGATTTTGTAAATGGTTATTATAGCGTGTGATGTGAAAACAACCCACAGAAATGGAATTCATGTTATTTCCCTCCCTGGCATGAAATCAAGGCAAAGACACACCGCCAGAAGAAACATTTATTCTATAGGAAACACATTTTGACCAAACAGTGGTAAATAGCTACCCAGTGTTAGAGGTTTACACAAACAAATGTAAAAGCTTTCATGCACTGGGTAAAGATTGAATTACCATCACATATTGAGAGCAGCAGAAAGAGCAGACAGTGTATTACTTTTAAGATGGAGCAGTCGTTTTTATGGTCACACTTTATAATCATGTTTTATTATTTTTGAGCTAATTTGAGTCATTGATGAGCTAATCATTTGGCAAATGATTAACAAACAATTTAGTGGTTTATCATAAAACTATTGCAAATCATTAACCTTTAGAAATATTATTTAACAAAAAATTGTTAAATAATTAGTTATGTGTGTGCCTTGTCTATACAGTATTAACTTGGATAGTCAGTTTCACTCAATTGCTGTTTACTGCTTAGATAAACCGTCCTACTGGCTACTACTCAGTAGTCAGCAGTTGACAGTCGTCCACAAATAAATGTAATTTTCAAGAGACATTTGTTGTCCTAAATAGTTTAATATAGGGGTCAAATCCAAATTTTAGGAGATATATTAGGAGATTGCTAGCCTAGAAATCTAGACGCACCCTAGCGGCAGCAAATGTAATTTGCAGCCAGGGTCATTCTAGCAACTCTCCTTTGGCTTGCGAGCTGGAAAAACCAGATTCTAGTCAAGCCAATCACATCGTGTACAGAGTCGGTGGGCGGGCTTAACATAATGACGGCAGAGTTACGACGGTTCTGCGTGAATTCCCTGCTACTTGAAAACAAAGAAGATGGCTGCTGCTGCTGGCGAACAGCAGCCTTTCGAATCGGGTTTGGCCGCGACTCTGGAAGACTTGGAGTTAAGCTTTTCTTTGAGAAAAGAACAAAGAACGGCACTGAAGTCATTCTTAAAAAAGGAAGATGTTTTCGGAGTTTTGCCGACCGGATACGGCAAAAGTTTAATCTATCAACTAGCGTTGCTCTGGTTGGTTGTAGCGCTATCCTATTGCGTGCAGAGGGAATTTGAAAGACAACCGTTTATCCCGCCCCTCGGATTGAGCCCTGCCAATGGTGAGTTCCTTGTTTCTTGTCAGTCTAGGAGATTGCGACATTGAGATAAACAGTTGGTGACATTAACCTAATGCCAAGTTAGAAGAGGCCGCAATAAGATGACATCATTATTTTTGGCTTATGTGATGTTTAAGTCCCATGCTTCATGTATGTCATGGTTTATTCGCTAAGTCGATTTCCACTGCACTTTCTAGTATTTTCTTTTTATCGATACCAACTACTTCAACTTAGGCAAGCTCAAAAAAACGTTTGTAGTATTTTAACTCTTTTTCTCGCTCGTATTTCCAGCATTTCCACTGAGGTTGTTTTATGCACAAATTGAAATGTGCATAAAAACAAATCGGTGTAAACACACACATTGTAATCAAATGACATTCTTTAAAGCATTTAGACATGTTTTACTAAGGTACACATGAGCTTAACAGCCTCCTTATGTAAAGTGTAAGTTATTCTGCAAGAACTAGTGTCTCTTAGTCAGTGCATGTAAATGTAAAGAGAAGAATGCAGAACCTGAGTCTACCACAACTATGTTGCTTGTGGTGAAATTCATTCTTTGCACACCTCTTTATACACTGATCCGAAGTCTTTTCCAATTGGACTCAATAGCTTGTTGTGGCCTGCTGCATTTCTATGATAATTATTGTGGCAACATTCACTTGAAACATGAATAAAATCCACTTTTCCGTCTTTGAAGGTTTGACTTTATGTTGCAGGGTGTTTTTATGATTTCCTCTGTACGTACACAACAACACGTATGTGCGCTTCATGATAATGTGCTTGCGGGATGGCTGCCTGTCTTCAGAGAGAAGGCAATGTGAGCAGTTTCAAAAGCTGTATGTAAAAGTATGATTTGGCAAACCGCAATAGCAGAGGCGCCACTTTCTCTTCATCACTTTTCCCCCGTCTGAGCTTGGAAACAATTAAAAGCCAAAGCTGAAAATTAAAGCTTTTAGGCATACCACATCACAATCCTCATTAAATGAGCTGATCTAAGCTAGCTTGCTTTCCCTCACTTGCACATTTTGGCCTACATGGACGTCAGCGTGCCTTTACCAAGTCTGTGACAGTTTAGCCAGCAGCAGTATCCTCGAGGATCGCAGCCATATAGGTCAAGCGGAGAGAGCATTAGGGTCCTCTGTCCTCATCCACTGGGTGTGACAGTGTGTGCTGATGAGCTTTTTTGCTTCTCTCTCATAGTCAGAGTACTTTTCATGTTTTAATTTCCTGCAGTGTATGAAGCTCTAAACTTTAAATGTCCAGTGCTGCAGTGACCTTCTGTCACTGTACATATTTCACTTCTTATGTTTAACAAATACTTACAGACATTTTGTTACTATTACAAATGCCACTACAGGACAAACTTGAGTATGGAGAAAGAAATGCAAATAATACACCTTTTATTTCTCACTCTACCCCTCTGTCTTCAAAGCAGTTACTCAGTGATATTGAATAAGCTTTCTTTCCTCTCTCCTGTTTCTCAAATCCAATGTTATCGACCGTCCATTCACACTGTTATTGTCAAGTGATCGGCTTGGTTTGATGTGTTCAGGCATCATTGACCCATCTGTTTTGGTCACTGTGTTAACACGCAAGGCATACACACACTAACTGTTGCGTTTTTGCTGTACAGAACCCAAACAGGAAGCTGCAGGCTACATGAAGAATGCACATCATGATGTTCTTACTGTAGAACTTTCTAGTTGCAGTTTATTTCTTCAATCACTTAAGAAATGGAAGATACGTACATTTGATGTACATACGCACATTGGTGTCCAGGATACAACTTTATTTGGATTACACCTTTCATAAATTAAGACTGGTTAAAGTGTTATTATGATACATAGTTAAAAATTTGGTTCAGGGTTGTGTCCTTTTTCATAAACATTTTAAGACCAATTTATCCCATTTATGTATAAGTGAAGACAGACTACAAGCTTTGCTTCCTATAGATCCCATGGAGTGTTTGTTTAAGCGAAGGTTACACCTCCATTACTTTCAGAAGTGGAGTAAGACAGAACTTAAGGGTTCGAGGGTTAACAGAGAGTTGGCTGGTGAACATAAGAAGTTTTAAGCTTTTAAAGGCTAAGCTAGATGTCAGATGTTGTATAGGGGAAGATTCTGATCATCATTGACGTTTTCAGGCAGTACAAATGCTACTGAATCACACTGATACCTTGTGGTCAAACATAACTATAAATGACATAGTAGCCAGTGGTGATGGCACAGTAGATATGACGCATACCTTTGGTGTGGGAGACCTGGGTTCGAATCCCACTGTAGTACATCAACCAATGTGTCCCTGACCAAGCAAATCGTCAGCTAAATGACATGTGATGTAATGTAAAATGGAGATTAAAGGTTCTCTAAGTGATGTGACACGTTTTTTAGGCTACAACATTTTTTGTCACATACAGCAAACATCTCCTCACTATCCGCTAGCTGCCTGTCCCCTGAACACACTGTAAAAAAACGCGGTCTCTGTAGACAGTAGGGGTGGAACGGTACATGTATTCCTATTGAACCGAAATGGTACGGGCGTCTCGGTTCGGTACATGAATTTACATGGAGAATACACGGTATAAAAATAAATAAAAGTCGCGTGCAAATGAATTAATGTAATGTGGAACTACTGTTACATACGCGTTTCTTAGGGACACATAATCTGTAGCCCCGCCTTAGCTCTGAAGCTCCGCCTACATGTCAAGTCAGTCCAGTGAGTCCAGTATATACAGTCTATGGTCCAGACCAGAGCCATGTCTTTCTCTATCACTCTGGTCCACACGAAGCAAACTAGTCCCTTCCATATACAACCAAACACGGATGTACTGTAGCTGTATCCCTTCTTGCCTTGACCACAAATGGCTTCCAGGCCCATTTGCTTCGCTGTTTGCTCCGCTGTTAGCTCCGCTTTTAGCTCCGCCATTAGCTTCGCTGTTTGCTGCTAGCTCCGCTGTTAGCGTGTGAAGCTAACACCACAATTCGCCAACCGAAGCTGCTCTTTTAACACCCCTGCTCTGTGCATTCACATATGAGAGCAGCGCTTGTCTCCCATATCACACTACTAGCTGATTGTCTTATTTTGTTTACAAGTTCCAGATGGAGTCTGGAGATGATGTGGGGTAGCCTACTTATTGTTTACTGTTTACTTATCTTACTTTATACCTTTCAGGCTGTTGCAGCTAGCTCAGGGGACAGACTGAATGACACTAGGTGGTACAGCCGGAGACATGCACAATAAAAACAATTGCCTTCTGCATTTTTGTTATGCTTTTCCCTCCATTGTACCGAACCGAACCGTGCTGCCTGAACCGAGGTATGAACCGAACCGTGACTTCAGTGTACCGTTCCACCCCTAGTAGACAGCTCAGGCTCCACAAACGGCAACAAAAACAAACCGCGCCAACCTGCACAATGAACCATAACAAACAGTGTTCCAGCCAATAACCGACAAGAAGGAGCTGGTTGAGTCATGAATACGCATTGTGGAAATAACCTACGTGCTAACGCTGCTGTAGTGATGGCTCAACCAGCTCCTTCTTGTCGGTTATTGGCTGGAACACTGGAAGGCTGTTTGTTATGGTTCGTGGGGCAGGTTGGCGCAGTTTGTTTTTGTTGCCGTTTGTGGAGCCTGGGCTATCTACAGAGACCGCGTTTTTTTTACAGTGTGTTCAGGGGACAGGCAGCTAGCGGATAGTGAGGAGATGTTTGCTGTATGTGACGAAAAATGTTGTAGCCTAAAAAACGCTTCACATCACTTAGAGCACATTTAATAAATTGGACCAAATGATGCAAACCGTGAAAAAGAAGGGATGAAAATACACATAGTGTGTGTGTTTACTCATAAACCCCTTCTTGTGTATTCAAACCAAAGGATAAAAATGCAAAGGAAGAGTTGCTGGGATTTTAGCTGAGGAGAAACAAGGTGTGTGGTGCTGGCTCGTTGATATGGTGGATTTATTTATTGGGATGGTCACAACACACCTCAGGAATGATTACATGCATTACAGCCTAATACATTACACCAGTGCCTGTCTGGTCCGTGTACTTGGTGGCCAACGGATTTTCGTTTTGAAAGGAAAAAAACAAAAAACGAAAAACGGCCAGTTTCCCAATTACCATTAGTAAATAGGAAAACAAAAAACGGAAAACAACCCATTATTCGTTTTTTGTTTTGATATTAAAAAACGGAAAACGAAAAACAATCTCGTTATCCGATTTTCTTTGATGTATTTGTAGATGGAACTCGGAAATTAAAATATGTGTATAAATCTTATTCCTTTGTCAGTACCCGATCCGTACCGCCTGTAAAATCCGTTCTGTGCACTGCCTGATCAGTTCTACGCTTGCGCGAACACCGGCAAACTTCACAGCTCTATGCACGCATTGGCGTAAGGATGTTTGGACATTCCCGGTTACCGGAAGAAAACATTAGACAGTGACAGTAGACTGTTATGATGGCAAAGATGAAGTTTACAAGGTGTTTGCTGGAGTTGCCTAAAGTATCTGTTAATGATATACAGAGGGTCGTCCGGCCATCCAGTACAACACCATGTAGCAAATTAAATAAAGGCTTCAAATTTTACATTTCGTCATTTCTTTGCAACTTTGAAGGTAATTTGCTAACGCTAGCTAGCCTGAGCTAGAAGCCTTGCTTTGGTGTTATAAGTCATGACTCCGTCCTGCTTCAGGTTAACCATGTTTTAAATAAAGTTTAAGCATGTGAATACCTCTCACTTCATGTGTTTGTACTTTTATGAAAGTATCAGGTAAAAACAGGGCTACAAATGAGATCTCTGTGAGAGACCAGCATACTCCTAGCAAACTATTATGTAGCTCAATGCTGGACATTTCACCCCTAATTCCGGTCACTTTACTGTATTTGTATTTGTTTAGTATTTGGTTTAGAAGCCTTTATTGGTGATTTTTTACGGTACAAAGTCCTGCTATATACGTACATAGCTAGCTATATATGCTCCGCTATGTCGCGTTAGCATGCAGCTACAATAGTTAGCTATGAGTATGCTAACGTTAGATTGTAGTGGAACGAAGCAGCACTTTCTAACGTCAAAAATCGCAGACCAAACACTACACAATCGGACATGTTTCAGCAGGAATGTGACTCGGAATTGGGGAGAATTTAACAACATTGCCAGCTAAGATGACCGTTAGCATGTAGCTACTATAGTGTTTACTTCCGTTAGCATGTAGCTACTATAGTGGTATACAGCAGTGGTGGCTGGGAGAGCTGTCATTCCATCTTCAAAAGGACACTTATGTACGTTTACACTTCATCGCATTAATAATAGACAGTCTATGGTTATTAGTCAAGACGAAGTATTAGGTAAAAACATGAACGTAAACAACACAACAACGATGTCGCTACACGGTTTTGGATCAGTGACAAGTTTCGAATGTTTGTAGCTATGACTATTGTATAATAAAGATTTAATAAAAAAAGATTTAATAAAAAAGTTGTAATGTTTGGTCGTAAAGTGTTTACACGTTACTTATATACAGTCTATGGTTACAAATCGCACAGGGACATTGTTAGTTTTCTACTACGTAATTATGCGCATGCACAGAACGGATCTTACAGGCGGTACTGGCCAATAAATGCTATTGAAGGGCGGGTCTTGGCGTGGCGGGAGTAACTTCCGGGTCACGAAAAAAATACCAATGCAAAATTAAGGAATACGACTTATACACACGTATTTTAATTTCCGAGTTCCATCTACAAATACATCAAAGACAATCGGATAACGAGATTGTTTTTCGTTTTCCGTTTTTTAATATCAAAACAAAAAACGAATAATGGGTTGTTTTCCGTTTTTTGTTTTCCTATTTACTAATGGTAATTGGGAAACTGGCCGTTTTTCGTTTTTGTTTTTTTCCTTTCAAAACGAAAATCCGTTGGCCACCAAGTACACGAACCCTGTCTAGGGGCTGAAGGCGCAGTTTTCACCATGTGGAGAGGAGGACTTGATTATTGGTGTTTGAATTAGATTGTTATGGCTTTGCTTGTTCTGTTGTTGCTGTTGTTACCATTGCCAACGTGATGCAGCTTATTCTGCTGATATTCAAATATATAGAAATAGTTAATCAAAGGAATATATTTTCATTCTCACTATTTTCTGTGTGGATGCATGAAAGATACTCTTGTAATGTTTGATTAATCTGTATTCATAAGTCACTGCACGGTGGTCAAACTCTGTTTTAGCTGGAAACCTCTGCAGGCAATTTATAGTACACACACACACACACACACACACACACACACACACACACACACACACACACACACTGATGAACAATAGCGTTGTCCCCAGGGTGTTACATCTCTATGTGCCCCCAGTATGAAAAATTGCCACCCCCCACCTTAGTCCTTCGAGTTATGGGAAGAATGAATGGATATAATCAGTAAGCTCACCCATTCACTCTCCTCAGGGAGAGAATCCACTTATTCTCTGTCAGTCCCTTCCCCTCATCTCTCTTTTTTTTTACCCAGCCTCCACCCTTCTGCCCCTCTCTGCATGTTTTCTCTCTCCTCCGCAGCTTATCAGAGTTGCCGATCTCTGTTTAACTGTATCCTCTCTCTGCTATTATTTTCTCATGTGCTCACATACTATCTAATATCCACCTCTTCTCTGCTGATTCATTTTCTATATATTTAAATATCTGAATGATCCCCCTCCTTCCATTTTCTCCCCCTCCACAGTACAGTTTCTTTCCTTCGCTGCAGCAGTGGCACTGCCAATGTTCCCGTTTTGTTTCCACTATATCTATATTCCTTGCAAGCCCTCTAACATACTACTACTTCTGTATAACTGCAGTCATTGACGTGGTTCAGCAATTCCAAGTCATTATAAACACCTGAATTACATATAGTGTTAGGTACTGTAAGTGGCTCTTAAGTGCCTTTATTCTATGACAAACGAATGTAATTCACAGGAATGTGAAGTGTCAGAAAGGGTGAAATCCTGCAATCTTGTTGTACGTGATGAATATGTTCAAGCTCTGTTGGTAGACCATACAAATGTCACTGTGGATGTTCCATTTTCCTTCCTAGCAGGTAACCAGGTAGCAGATGTCATGACCTTTGAATCAGGTGTAGTAAGGAGCAAATTACCTTCAAATGCTGAGGCTGTTGTCCTGGGCTGCCTCATGTATATTCAGTGCATACTGGGCTGCCTACACAAACAAAAACAAGCAGTTTGGTGAAACATCCCGTTGGTGGTACTGTAAGTTCCTTGACAGAGAACCTTTCAGGTTTGGTCGTCCAGGCGTGGAGTGTTACTGTCAGCACGAGAGTGGAGCAGCCGTCATCCATCTACAGTTTCTCATCAATGAGGTAGGTCACAAAAAACACGAGAAACATTTGGAGTCAGCAAACTGCGTATGACTCCAGTGAGGCATCTGTACTCCAGCGCTGTCTTACAAAGCCAAAGACAGGTAACTCTGTGGTTAATAGTGTTATCGGAAAAAAATGTTCACTGTGCTGTATGTCATTTAATAAAACATATGGGCAGATTCATAAATACCCATCCCTGGTAATCGCATTTCACCCCTTAAAATGTTCAAAAAAGTAGTTCCTACTGTTTACTGTGTAGGGAAGGATGTTTGATAATGATCATATTGGTATCGTGAAAGTAACTCACATCCCTTTTCTTCCTTATCTCCCTCCTGTCTTTCCATGTTTTATGGCAGTGAGCAGTTTTTTTCCTTGTATGATACTGTACCAAGAGTCTTTTGACTGAAGTCCCCAGTGGGGCTGGGTAATGCTGGTAATCCTCAATACTTTTTGAGTACTGTGTACTACAGTGTTCATAGCATTGAGTATTTTAAACTGTCAACACTTCTTGGTGCACAAGAACTTTGTCGAATTTTATTAGCAGCAGTATTGTCAGTTGATTCTCACCAGAGATTCATAAACAGCCTCTGTTGATAGACATTGCATGGGGATGATGTTGTTTGACTTACAGTTATTTGTCCTCTTTTTGAATCACAGACAATCTCAGATGTGAATCAACCCACAACTCTTATAAGGCAATTGCTCAGCTAAAATAGGCAGTTCTATCTATATGTCATGTAAAACAGGCCACAGGGAAAAATTCTTAAGCATTTTGTCACGTGTCAATTGACAGGCTGGACCCATCTTATGAATATTGAATATCTACAGCACTTTCTGAATCATATGAAAAAGAAACATGAGTTTGATTTACTTCAATTTTATGAGAAATGCAGTATTTCATACGAGTCGTGTGTGTTTGCTGCGTGTGGGCCAGCGTCTGTGTGACTATGAGTCAGCATTTTAAACAAACCCTCAGAGAGATGGAGACGATTTTTAGTGCCGCCTACACATGCACATACACTTATATACATCTTATGAGTCATCGTGGTTACCTGGGAGAAAGCTGCCTGATTTAAAGTCAGTTTTCAGGGAAGGCAGTCTGACTCATGCATGTCATGTGAGAGCATGTGCAGTCTGTAGATATGTTTCTGGACAATGCTGCAGTTATAACCTACATGTATGTCAATGATGATACCTGTGATATCTTTGAATGTAAAATGTAACTCTTTTGTGACAGGGAGCGCTGGTGAGTGCTCTGGCTGATGACAGTGTCCACCTGTGGAACCTGAGGCAGAAGAGACCAGCCATCCTCCACTCCCTCAAGTTCAGCAGAGAGAGGTAAGAGGGGCACACACACACTGCAAATGATGAGAAAGACCTTCTGCTTTCCTTCTTTTCCTTCTCAATTAGGCCCTCACACTTGCTTTGGTGCAACATGAACTGTGTCTTTCTGAGCAGGGGCAGTGTCACAGTTTGCTGCCTGTGTGAACTGTTAGTTTTCACTGTCTGTCATGCTGAATGCAAACAGACGGCATTTCATTTGGCAAGTGTGTCTGCACGCTTGCAAAACTCTGCACAGGGCATAGAAGGTGTCTCTCTCTCTCTCTCACGCTCTCTCTCTCTCTCTCCCTTCTCTGTTGGTCTCTAACTAAACACTCATTATTTGGGTCACTTACTCTGCCTTTGAGGCTTTCCCATCGCTGTGGCACAGGTGTGAACCTACCCAAACACCTGAAGGTTTACACCAGCAGGTTGTTACACACACACACACACACACACACACACACACACACACACGCACACACGCACACACGCACACACGCACGCATATACGGACACACAAACAGAGCGTAAACATAAACACACACAAGCAGTTATTATACACCAAGGCACACACTTGCACATGTACACAAATGCACAAACACACCTACTTTGAGATGGCGGCTGGTGTGCTAAATTAAAACTTCTGAGGTTCAGATTAGTTTGATAATCATGAGATATACAGTGTACTTTCATCAGACAAAGATTTGAGTCCAAGAACTCTTGTTGCATGTCATCCCCTCTCTTTCTACCCCTTAATTTCCTGCTATCCTTCTTTCAAAAAAAGTGTAATTGCATGTGTTTATACCAGGGGTTGATGAATAGACTGTGTAAGTGAATCCAAAACATTTCAATCCCCCCTGGTGGCTGGCTGCAGTATAGGTCATAAATCCCGCCCCTTCCATGTTAGCGGATGGGACCTGGGCCAAACAAAAAAATCAAAGTACACCTTAAATAAATTTTTTCTCAAAGATAGTTTCTGTCATTTTAGGTAGTTCCTACCAAAGTGATGCTTGTTCAAGTGTTATGTTTCTGATAAATTTGTTTTTTATTAGTTATTTGATGCTATAAAAACAGGGTAAAATGTCATGATAGGCAGCTGTGATTGACTTGCGATTGGTCGGGGCGGGTGTTTGGGTAAGACTTATACTGCGGCTCCACCGCCCTATCACTGCTGCGCAGACTCTGGCTCCAAAATTACAAGATGGCAGCGCCCGTATCTGGGATATTTTGGCTTTACTTTTATACAGCGGGAGGAAGTGGAGATGTGTTGTCCATCTTTATATACAGTCTATGGTTTATACAGTTGCAGGGTGTCCGCGGGGTTTTAAAAAGGTATTAAAAGGTAGTAAATCAAATTAGTAAAAATTAAGGCCATTAAAATGTATTAAAACGTATTAATCACCATTTTACGAGGTATTCATTTTTTGAATTATTTTTTTGCAAACTATGAGTTGTCCATTTGTTTTATTATGTCTATTTAAGTTGATCTTGTAAAGTTTGTGTGATATTATATCCATCGCCGCATACAAATGTATGAATCCCACTATGGCCACGCCAAGACCCGCCCTACGAAGCAGCTCGATTGGTTGGGGTTAGGCATTGACCTTGAGTGGTTAAGGTTAGGATAGCACATTGGTCAGGGGATAGGACTTGTACCAATGAAGTTACGTTACCTTGCGTAAGCATGGACGCCTGGCCAATAAATGCTATTGAGGGGCGGGTCTGACGGCGCAGATTTCAAAATGAAGGAAGACAGTGAATATAGTGAGGGGTTAAGAGAAGAAACAGGCAAGAGAAAATGACAGAAAGTTTGGGATCATTTTAAGCTGCAAACATCATCTCTGTAGAAAACATCCAGTGTAGGCTACTCATCCATTCCACGGAACGAACCCGAGACAAGGTAGCTAACTAACGTCTGCTGCTCTCGTCCAACGCGCGTTTTACACAACTAGCCTACTGCATGCTACTCTGCAAATAGCGATGTTTTATAAACAAGCTAAAACGAAAGCTTCCGGTTTGTAATCTAAGTGTTTATTAGTTTGCTACTAATCTTGAAATTTCTGTAAACTTAGCTGCTGCCGGAGACAAACCAGCCCCTCCCCCCTGGAGCATGGCTACTTAATATGCACGTGAATGACGGTGATGTCTGCATTCTTTATTCTTTCTCCTCACTCAGTATATTAGCCTTCTTAAAATGTGTCCCCCTGAACAGTGTAGTTGAATAGCCCTGCTGTAAGCTTTGTACAGTCACATTTACCTGGGCTTAGTGAACAGCTCTTTTGCATATCCAGTGCAAAGAGCCAGAGGTAAGAAGGGGAAGGGGGTGAAAAAGACTTACATTTGGACCATCAAAAATGTACTTTTGCCAACAGAATAAGGGGCTTGGTGGCCCATGCGGCCCGTGCTTAAAAATATTAGCACATATCCATGTTATTGTATGAAATTTAGGTAATAAAAAAGGTTGCTTTTTCGAAAAAAGGAAACCTCTCTTTTGTATATTTGCTATTGCTGTTTACTGTAAAGCAAAAGTATTTCTTATCCGATTAATCGATGAAATAATCGGTTGAATACTCAATTACTGAAATAATCGATAGCTGCAGCACTACTGTTTTCTTGTATTTCACTTGCCTCATGGAATATTTTCCATGTGTACTCATTTGTGCATAAGGTGTCTGTACATACAGAAGAAGGTTCACTTAGTTTTAAGTGTTATAATGGCATCAGTGAATGCTTGTTTCTTTGAACTGCTTTAATTTATCATTTTATTTCATCTATTAACTTTATTCTGAAGGTGGAATAAATGCAAGATGTGTGTGATGTCTCAATCTATTCTGTTGACTTTCCCTATCTGCATTGTTCTATTGGCCAAGAGGGTGTAGTTTTATAAATCTCAAACTCTGTTTAATGGTTAGAAACGTGTTGCTGTATAAACCTGCAACTCAATGGCGTGTTGGTTTTAAAAAATATTGAGAAGGTATTAAAAATGGTATTAAAAGGTATTGAATTTACCTCCAGGATTTCTGTATATACCCTGAGTTGGCACCAGGGACCATTTTCAAAACTCTCCTTGGTGCTACATCAAGGACAATCCAATATCCAATAACTGGTATTTGGCTGACAAGCAAAAAAAAGCATTGCATAAAAAAAAATCTGATTTTTTCATTTGCAAATGTTTTATTATAATTTAAGTTCTGAGATACAAGATGAGTGAAGTGCTGAATCACCTCACCTCAATAAAGTTGCTGTCCACTGTCTCCTCCAAACGCAGATGCAGCGATTACCCATCAGAGCCAATCATATCATTGGCCAGAGATCTGTCTCAGTTAAAAGTGGTGAATGGGTTAAATGTCAGAGCCAATGATCTGAGACGCCGCTGATGTGATTGACAGTGGCCGGCAGCGGCTTTTAGGGCGGGTTGTGTTCTTGCGGACGTGCTTGACCGCTTCTGACATTTAGTAAATACCGCGATCCAACGCAACAACCTCAAGAAACCGCAGCAGGAAGGAGCGGAGTTACTGCATCTCAAACTTCAAAGTCACATGAGACAAGAGGACGAATGCTTGCTTTCAGTCCTCATCCATACATAATGTGTAAGATATGAAAGTTTGGAGGAGAAAATGCAAATACAGTTCTTCTCAGCCTCATGAGTGAGACAGTCTTGATCTGAGCATTAGACATCAGTCTGCTGTTCTGCAACTGACGATTTCACCTACAGGCTTTGCTGTCTCACAGCATACCAATCGCTCTGTGACGTCGCAAATCATTGCATCAGTTGACGCCCATAGCACACATTGGATGTGTCATATAGACAGAATAAGCAGTCAAAGTACAGTAGCAGGGATGTGCTCATCCAGGAAGTATATGTGATAAAATTGCTGCTTTGATGCTGCGTAATAGAGCAGCACTGAGGCTTGTCAACGGTATTCCTGTTTCTTTTGGCACTGCATGCTGAGCTGCTGGGCTTTTCAGGACCCTGAACAGGAGTAGGCAGGTATAGATTAGAGCTTAGATCAGACCCAAAAAAATCAAGCCCGAACCTACCCGAGCCCGAGCACGTTGCGTCCGAGACCGGCCCGGCCCGACACATTAACTGTAATTATGAGCCCGAGCCCGATTTAAACCCGACATTT
This sequence comes from Sander lucioperca, assembly GCF_008315115.2. Lineage (NCBI taxonomy): Eukaryota > Metazoa > Chordata > Actinopteri > Perciformes > Percidae > Sander > Sander lucioperca. The sequence goes on from NC_050191.1 coordinate 15,934,836, forward strand.
TTTTAATTCGTGGGCCGTTATAACTGACGTTCTCAACTACAGTTCAGAGTTGTTGAACTGCAGAAATCTGTTTAGAATAATACAACAAGGACGAAGCATGTAAACTGCGCTGTTTGTTTATTCAGAATGGATCGGATCGCAAATGGATCTGAGTGAAGAAACGTAAAAAAAAGAAACAATGATGAACAACATATTGTTGTCACTGCCCACGACTTGTTTAAACTGCTTCCATACCTCCGACTTTCCTCCACACTTGCTCAAAGGTAATTCTCCTGTTTTTCTTTTTTTCTTTACATCTTCAAGCTCCATGTTGCACTTAAGATACACAATACAGCATAGCAGGCCTGGTGTGATGCGTGCGAGAGGAGGAGACTCCGCACATGAAGTGCTGCGTTTTGTAACTGCAGCCTAAATTTTGTACACATTTGTTACTTTTATATAGCTTTATAATATTTCTGATTATGGCATAGCTTTCTCCCCACCCAATTAGGCTAAATAGGTAATGGATAAAAAAAAAAAAAAAAGCTTGATCAAGGGTCCGGCCCGGCCCGAGGATAGTGGCGGAAATAACGGCCCGAGCCCGACCCGAGGTCGTGTCGGGCTCGGGTCGGACACGGGCTTGGGCCGAGAATCTAAACTCTAGTATAGATACAGTAGATACATAGACATAAATGTGCTATTACAAATGCAATGGCTTAGTTCAGTGTAGTATAGAAAAAAAATCCTACTTTGCAGCCACTTTTTCACTTTTTTTCAGTCTTTATCCTTTATTAAAGCAATATATGAAATGTTTTATATAAAAGGTAATTGTATCCTACATTGGTATCAAATTGTGTCCAAGTGTTTGCAGAACAGCACTCCATTTTCCCTTTCTGTAAACTAATACACAACTCTGTAGTCCTCCATAGCTATTATTTTAATAGCAGCTCCAAAGGAGCAGCCTCCCAAGTTAATGGGACCATCAGGGTTTTGTTGAGCCCATCATATTTCAACTTTCCTATCACACGGTTTAGCCAAGTGTCTTACACCCTGAGAAGCTTTTAAGATCTCTTCTGGCTCTAAAGTCTACAAATTTCTCTCTGCTTTGTTTTTTATAAAAGGGGTGCACACTGTTGTTGCTTGGATCAAGGTTTTTTTTTTTTTTTTTTTTTTTTGTCGCTATGATACTATTATCAATAGTATGGTGCAGTGTTTTAAAACTCTAAGTAAAAGACTACCAACTGATCATACTTGTCAATCATTAAATCTTGCATTCAAAGCAACTGATTCATCATTTGGTTTGTAAACATCTTTCACTACAAGACCAATATTTCAACCACTAAGTTTCTGGTGAAATACAACAAGTACATTTGTTAAGTCACTAAACATATAGTACAATTCTTTCAGTTAAGTAATTGAAATGATCACTTAGTCCAAGACCAAACAATGTAAGATACATGTTTCAACATTACCCTTTGAAGTGCTAAAGATGATATGTTTGCTTCACTGGTTTCACATTACAGTAGGCAAAATGTAACTGTACATTACCCATCAAATTCAACAACAAACTATTTCCATAATACCTACCCCATAATCAGAAGTGTGATCAATTAAGTAATCTTCCCCAATCATTGATGCAAGAAACAAATGTTTATTGCAACAATACTGTAAGGTTTTGTCTAATCAAATACTGTAAAAAAAGAACTGAAAGAAAATTGATTACTGTAAATACTGTAAATGTTTTCTGTAGTATACACTACAGTAATCTGCATCAATTCGGTCTTCTGGATTTGGCCATAAGTTCTCTTCCACATCACAATGCATGTTTTCACTGTTCATGCACCCTGGGAAAAATCTTCTTGAATGTCAAATCGAAGCCTGACATTGTTCAGCAGTGATATCATCACAAGCCTCATCCACACTATTGTATTGTACAGTACACACTGTAATCATTGCAGTGGTCCTTTGTGGCCCTGATTGTTTGTGCACTGAGTTACCAACACTAAGGTTGTGGGTTCAAATCCCACCAAAGTCATATTAAAATCACACACCTTAGGGTGGTTATTCTGACATTTTGCACTGGACTATATCAGACAAAATAAACAACCATACATACAGTATATTACGCAAATGTTTTATTGACTATCAGTTATGAACAATGAGCATAGTGTTAGTAAAAGGTATTTTACTATTTAATCAACAGATAATTACATCTTGTGTTTGATGTTTTTTTGTACACAGTCAATGTCAGATGTATTTAGAGTTGTGAAAAGAGGTACTTTTTGATGATCTGTTGGTTTATTTGTACTTAAGGTAGTGAAATATTACCACATACTTGTGAGAATAGTACCATAGCATCAGAAAGTAATATAGTTGTCAAAAGAAAAGCATCAGGTTACATTTCCAAGTGGTTTTTAGAAGATCACAGTTTGAAGTGCCATCTGAAGGTAAGAATGGCTGTCGAAAATAAAGCCAAGAAACAGCATAAATGTTTTTTTAAGACAATTGTTTAGAGAAACGTTGAATTATTATTATTATTAGAGAATTGAATCATAGGACACATTCTGTAAAACCTATAACATCTTAGTCACACACTGCCACTCTATCCCATCTCCCACTTTTATACCTTTGCTAATTTGTTTTTCCCCATTATGACTGTTGGTTCAAAGCTTGACATTAAGGAAAAGGCAGCCATGTCCTAGTCACCCAACCATCACGGCAGCATCCTAACGGGGTGCAACAGAAAAAAAGAAACAACAGCCTGTCACAAGCCAAATACTAGAGACCATCTTGCAATGTCGTCACACCAGACGTTACACTAAATATTGGCATTTGCCTGTATTTTAATGACAACATCTTTCTTGCTGTGAGTTAGTTGAGAAGATTGATACCTTTTTGTGTCTGTGCACTAAGTATGTAGCTAGAGCCTTGAGTCAATTAGCTTAGCATAGCATAAAGACTGGAAGCTGGGGGAAACAGCTAGCCTGACTCTTTCCAATGTTAAAAAAATATGGCTACCAACATCTCTTAAACTTGTGAACACATTATATCTCATTTGTTTAATCCATACACCAAGCAAAAATGCAAACATGTCCATTTGTGATTTTAGAGCTAGCTACGAAGTATTAACAGCGCCTCTGCTGGTTACCAGTTAACCTCGATGTGACGACAAAATTCTGAGAATTAACTCCGGAAAGTTTCAGCATGTAACTCTCCATAAAACCACAAATTGTTGTTTTTACGTTTCTCTACGGATTAAAGAAACACAATTTAGCGTGTTAAGTTTGTGAGCTTTAGAGGTTCTCGTAGTTATTTAACTTTGGAGAGAGACTGGCTATAGCTGTTTCAGCGCATTTTCTAATCTAACTCTCTGCAAGAAAGTGATGAGGTGTATTTATTTTAAAATGTTGCACTATTCATTTAATGGATACATTGCATGGCATTCTCTTGGTACAGCTCTATTGCTAACATATTTCTTTAGGCCTGCTTGCATAAAAAATGAAACTGTAAGTATGGTATGGCTAATGTATTTATTTTTACACATTTATTTTCTACATAGTCCTGTCACCTTTTGAAATCTATAGGGTTCTTATCATCTGAGGGCCCATTCCAATACTCCAAACAGACCCTTCTCTCCCACTTTCCTTCCTTCTATTCTTGGTCCTTCCCCTGATCAGAATTTGAGTTGATGTTTGAAAGTAGTGTTGCAGAAAGCCCTCCAGCGTCCGCATCCATTCACATCAGATCACAGGCACTAGGAGCGAGGAAAGAAGAGAGGAGAGGAGGAGTTGAGACAGACTGGGCCTCAGCCAGAAAGCAGTGAGTCAGTCTGTGGGTAGGAGTGTGGGGATGGAGGGAGCGCAGAAGAAATCCTGCCGAGTCATTCTGGCGTAGGATGCTCTCATCACCTCCTGGCCTCACAGGAATGCACTGCAGATGTGGAAGCTATCGTCAATGCAGGGTGATATGATGGGAGCTAATAAGAGGGGGGGCAGTGTCACTACACACACATACACACCAGTACACATAAACACAAATGAGACCTGATCTCTTCACTTTAACTTGGTCATTGGTAAGGTTTGTAGACTATTTTGTTTCTATCAGAACAATAACTAATTTCATTCTTGATATATTTGACTTTAGCTGCTCAAAACCTCTGGAAACTTGTCAGAGTCACTTAATATTGGAATTTAAATTAACTGAATCTCAGGTTCGATCCCAGCAGGAGTCACAGCCTGTCTTGAAGTATTTTTGAAAAAGACACTTAAACCTTAAAATATCTCTTTTTCTAAACCTTAAAATATATAATTAGTAGTTTGTAAATGAAATGGGTTACTTAAAATAAAAAATGATTCAGCCGATTAGACTTTACTCAGAGGTATTTGACTGATTAAGGTTGCAGCTGGGCAGAAAGTTTTTTACCTTTCTCCCTTTTTTCTCCAACATTACCTTCTAACTGTGCAAATGTATATTAAAAACTGTGAAGGTAAATTAATTCAGCATTGTTTTAATTATGAGGCCCAGGCATTGGTTGATATCACAGATGCTTTGTCTGACATTCAGACTCTCTCTCCGCTATACACACAATGTGTGTGTTTGTGTGTTTGTACGCAGTCTGTTATCAGATTAGATTGTTTTTAATTGAGACCCTGTGGGTAGATTGGGGTCTCTGGCCCCTCTCAGATTAGAACAGACTCCTCCATCCAGTCTGGAGCTTTGCCGAATGGATGCTGTATGTCACTGACTTCTATTTCATTTGTTTTTTCTTATTTAAAAAGTGATGGGAAATCTCTCCAACAGGCTATTCAGCACTTAATCAACTTATTTTTTGTTATCTGCATTTTGTTATCTGCATTGTCATTGTCCGAATCAACAATTCCAAACAATGCCGAAAGGAATATCTGTTCTCTCAATGACTCTAAAACTCCTTTGTATTCTGACAAGAATATTGGCCAGATAAGATAACAGAGGATTAACAGATACAGTACAGCTGTGATTACTATACACTATACAGTAAATGACAGTTATTATATTTTGAAACCTAACCAGCCCTTATTCTTTTTGTCTCTGTCAGCCTCTTCCCCTGCCATTATTGCGCACACCAGCATGATTCTTAAAGAAATGTTTGGATACATTACATTGTTGCATTCTATTATAAGTCCTATTACTGCTTTGTGGCAGCAATGACATACTAATTACTGTAACCAAATCATATTCTTTTCTTACTACATTATGGTCTTGTCAGCTATTCAGTGGTTATTGGTCAGTGCTTTGCTCCAGGGCAGTTTAATAAAAAGTGTTCAGAAAAGTAGTAGTAGTATTACTACTCAAAGCCGTTTAGATTCGAGCTGGTGACTTTCTAATGATAGGCAGGCACAGATTACTCCATCTGGAGCAATGATCATCTTTGATAGGAACATCACATAAAACCATGCATTGCAAATTATGATTTCCTAGAGTATCCCCTCTCTTCAATTCATTTGCAGTGAACCATGCTCTCATACGTCTAGCCCACAGTGCAGTTAGCCTCAGAGTTGTGTGTGGCAGGCGTCTGTCATTTCATTTCTGAGGCAATGAGTTTTGGCCCTGAGCCGGCAAGCTGGCAGCTGCCTTTGTGTATCGTGACTACTTGAAGCTGGAGATTTCACCAGGAGACTTGCGTGCACAACAAGTGTGAACACAATGACTCGCACATAAGTACACTTGCAGAAATGATCAGGTGCATACAAACACACAGAGAAATGGACACACACATACACACACACACACACACACACACACACACACACACACACACACACACACACACACACACACACACACACACACACACACACACACACACACTCTTCTAGCAAGCAAATTTGTATAATTATGTTTCCTGACACTGCCTCTCAGCCGGCCCGCACATACCTACTCTCAGAAGAACATACAAGCAAATGATCACAAAACAAGCATGCACAGGCACATGATTATCTGTTTGTGCAGATGGAAAAGGACATTACATTCATTAGACAGTCTGCCTACTGGATATAAAGAGGCCACAAGTTGTCATGAAAAGTCATGTAGCTCTTAGTCATCTGTAGTTAGTCTGTACGAGTGCGGGCATCTCAATGATTAACTGTCCATGTTACATTAGTAAGTCAGCTCATGCTCTTGCTACCCTGTCTCCTACACATCATGTTCATAATCTTCATATACAAATAATTTGCATTGGCAAATACATTTTTTAAACACAAGGCTGCCTGGATTACGTTTTTACGTTTCCTCCAAAATGTATTTTGCAAAACACATTGATAGTCTATATAAAGAAAATTGCAAAAAAAAAAAAAAAAAAATTATCTTTCTGCTCTTAGTTAACTTGCCTGGTCAGATGAGACTTGAATGAGCATATGCAACTCTTATTACTCTCATATTTGACTAAGCCAGGCCATATTCCTGCTGTATGTAAATGTAGGTTAATGTGAGTATCTTGGACTGTGTGAATGAAATTTATGTCAAGTAGCCCGATGTCTCTCCTCCAAAAAAATGAATATATTCATGTTCTGGAGCAGAGCACTGGGCCAGAGTGGGAAGTGTGTGTGTGTGTGTGTGTGTGTGTGTGTGTGTGTGTGTGTGCTGTAGTAGGAGCTGCTACTCTCAATAAAGCCCTGGAGCAACAGTGTGAGATAGTCTCAGAAAGAGGGAGAGAGAGGCTTTCTGAGCATTAAAAGACGCAGAAAAGACAGTCAAAATCACTGCAAATCCGTGTTTTGCTGTGTTAAGTATATGTATATCAATACAGTATAAATGCAATGTTTCTGTTTAACCATTTCTCCTACAAAAGACATTCATATACCGCTAACGTCCTTTGCCAAATATGTTTAGGATAAAACATAATTTCTGCCTGGATAACTTGCAACATTTTTTCCAGTCCAGGAAGTGTCATATTCTCATACTTAACAGATGTAAATCACATGGCTTTCATACAAGGTACTTGGAGTCCTGTATCCCACATTTTGTTAGTTTTAGGCTACTAAAACATGTGGTTAAGGGAAAGAAGAATTTTTCCTTAACCATAACCAGGTGTTTTGAATTGCCCTTAACTGTAAAAATGTTAATCATGCTTTAGTTGCTAGGAGCAGATATTGTTGGGAAAACAAATATGTAATACAAATATGAAATATGTTGACAGTAATTGTTTTGAAGATACATTCAATCAAAATTAGTGCAATGCTAGTTCAAAATGTGCCTGTTCAGAACAGGTTAATTGCTTGGCCTCCAGTATTGCCCCTTGCAGCTTTCTCAAGAACCGCCCATCCAAACAACTTACTTCACACTCGACACTGCGCTTCCTCAAGTCCTGAGCAATACACCTGCCGCAACATAGTTGCGTCACTTAGCAATGCTAGAGTATAAGCGTCATTTGCTGACAGCTAGCTATTTGGGAGCAGGTTATTTCAGGGAACAAAAGCATTCATTCTGAAAGTTACATCACTGATGCTTCAAATGTTTGAGTTTGCTAAAGTGTAAGATCTCCAGTCTTTCTTTCTTTATCTGTTCTTGAATGTACTGTAGCGAGCTGTATCTGGCATGCCGTTGATATTTACGATGTCGATTAAAAAAATAATATTTGCTAGGAGACAGGGTTGGTATGTAATGTAATTTGGAAAGACTCATTAAAGCATGGGAAAAGAGGGTTATTTCGATCTTTCCTGGGATACTGCATGGGGCTTGGCCTTGAGTTTAATACACTTTATTTTATTTCAATGTAATATTTTCTTTACATACTGTATCTACTTAAAGCGTCTTTGACAGCAGCTATAACATTCAGATATTAAACTTGTTGTGGAAGGATTCCATTGCTAAGTATGAGCTAATCTGTCAGGAGCACATAGGAAACACTCCAGTGTGTCCTTCCTGTTGGAAATGATGGACAAAAAAGAAAGTGCTGTCAAAAGGGATGGATACAACTTTATTTCTCTTCCTACTTGGATGGTGTGTCCCAGGTGATGAGCCAGAGCCGTTGTCTTATAGATACAGGCCGCTGAAGTCCACAAGTGTAGCTCAAACCACCGTGCAGAATCAAAAGGATCACTGGAGGAGCTGGACAACCTTGAAATATTAGCAAGCCGGATTACCAAGGTTGTATATTATTATTCCTCAGACGGATTGGAGGTTGAATCGAAGAATGGATGAAAGCACAAAATGATGAAAAAGGGATGAGAAGATGAATGGACAGCCACGGTTAAGGAGGGAAAGGTTTCTAACCTCTCATTAAACTTAAGTCTGATGGATGGATGAAAGGAGGAGACGGGGGAGAGATGATGAAAACAGGAGAATTATGGGTGTCTCTTTGCCCTCATGTATCCTGTAGGTCTGGAGGGAAGGTGCCTGATTGAATGACTCAAAAATCTCTTTGGTTTGCCACTCTCATCTCGACTGCTTCGACCTGATGGAGTGGTAAATAATCCTCTCAAAGTTTTGCATAATTTGTCTTTGGTTACAATAGAACGTCGAGTGATTTTCGAGAAGCTTGTGTCTCTCGGCTGTCTGTGTCGTTCTCCCTGGTCCACCCTTTCTCTTCCTCTCCTCTGTCATTCTCTGCTCTACTCTTTTAACTTGTGTCTCCTTCTCCTTCTCTTTACAGAATAACTTTCTGCCACCTGCCCTTCCAGAGTAAATGGTTGTACATCGGCACAGAACGAGGGAACATCCACCTCGTCAACGTGGAGTCCTTTATGCTCTCAGGCTACGTCATCATGTGGAACAAAGCCATTGAATTGTGAGTGTCGCTGCCCACGCGTCACCCTCTGATGCTGCCTCCCACTCTTAATGCCCTGAAAGTTCCTTATATTTGTATAATGAATTTGCTCTCTTCTACTTCTTCTTCCTCTTCTTCAAATGCTGCAAAGTTTAAGTATGCTGATGTATAGGTTCTTGTGCTGTATGGAGGGGGGGGGTTCTCATCCACAGTGAATCACTGATACGCAGATCAATCACTCATATCGCCAGCACTGCAACATTGATCCCAGGGTCTATTTACTCACCTTGCTGCACTTAAAGGGGGTAAGGGATGCTGTGTAATCAGCATCTTACCTTGCAAAAGGTTGTTATAGCTTAAATGTAATGAGATAAGAAAGAATCATCAGTCAGTCTATCATTACCAGGCACAGTATCAGACTCCAGGTAGTGAGCGACCTGTCTCTTTGCTCTTTCAATGGATCTGTCAGTTTGACAGGCTCCATTTTGGTTTCCTGCTGTAGAGACTTAAATTATTCACTGGAGCGTTTTGCTTCACGCTTCCCCCCTCATTCCCTTTTGTGCGTGTGTCTGTCTGTGTGTGTGTGTGTGTGTGTGTGTGTGTGTGTGTGTGTGTGTGTGTGGAGTGAGGGAAATAGGAGGAAGGAGGGAGGGGGTGGAACAGGTGTCTGCCCAGATCAGTGTATGGTACACACAGACGTCTCGTCTCGTCGACAGGGCTGCAGGGAAGAAAGTGTGTGGTGGGAGAGAGAGAGGAGGAGGAGGGGAGGAGGGTGAGTGTATGACAGAGAGGAGACGGGAGTGGAATGGATGAGACAGGGCTTTTGCCTGGGGGAGAGGACATGCAGAAGAGGAAGGGAGTGGTGACACAGGGATAAATGCAGGTAACAGAGGGCACAGCAGAAGAGCAGTCGTGCAGATAAGTGAGGATAGACAGGTAGCGGGAAAAGGTTTCCAATTAAAGAAAAAAAAGAGAGGAAGGTAAGGACTGGAGTAATAATGAGGAGATAGAGGGTAGATGTGGATGATAAGATAGAGAGGTAGATACAGGAGTCCTTCTTGACTAAAGGAGAAGCAATAACTTTCACTTTTCTTTGCTTAACTCTATTCTCTTTTTTTCCCTATACCTTTACAGTTCCTTTCACTCCTCTTCACCTTGTTTTACCTAGAAGTCAAAGCTTTTTTTCCCCCCTAACCATCCACACATTATTTCAACATATCACCTCTATTCCAGAGTTGTTCCTGTGGTCACAAAACAGTAATTTCTATGAGAGGTTAAAGGTCCCATGGCATGAAAATTTCACTTTATGAGGTTTTTTAACATTAATATGCGTTCCCCCAGCCTGCCTATGGTCCCCCAGTGGCTAGAAATGGTGATAGGTGTAAACCGAGCCCTGGGTATCCTGCTCTGCCTTTGAGAAAATGAAAGCTCAGATGGGCCGATCTGGAATCTTGCTCCTTATGAGGTCATAAGGAGCAAGGTTACCTCCCCTTTCTCTGCTTTGCCCGCCCAGAGAATTTGGCCCACCCATGAGAGAGAGACATCATGGCTTTCAAACGAGCAAAGTGGCAGTTGGTCAAGGCCACACCCCTACTCTCCACCTTGCCCCCCCCTCTCTCCTCCTCAATAGCATTTAAAGCTACAGACACAGAAATGGCACATACTAAGGAAAGCTCATTGTGGGACTGGCTCTAGTGGCTGTAATTCTGCACCAAGGCTGAATTTCGGGAAAGAGACTTCAGATACAGTATTAGGGGACCACTAAGGCCTATATAAAAGCATCCAAAGAGCACCATGTCATGGGACCTTTAATACAAATCTCTGGAATGTAAGAAATAGTTGCTTGATTAAAAAAATACTCTTTGTTACATTTGTTTATAAAAATATCTGCTGCAGGTACAGCAAGTGAATAATAATTTAACCAACATAGCCTATAATTATTGAAATAATGGACTCATTCACCCGTTCGCACATATACACACTCAGCATGTAATTGGGAGCAATTTGAGGTTAAGAATCTTCATCATGTGGAAATGTGGATGAGAGAGCTGGAAATCAAACACCCAAACTGCCAAAGTGGCCTTTTTTATTATTATTCAGAAAATCTTAAATTATGTTTTAGAATATATTTTCTGGTTTGATGACAAATCCTTTTACATCAACCATAACCTCTGGTGGGACATTGCTAAAAGGTAGATTAGTCCTTTCCAAAATGTTGGAGTTTGTATCAGAATTATATTAGAATTAGTAATAGAACCTTATGCCACTTTCACATAAAACAAAAGGTCACACATCCTCAATATCCCCTTCTCCACATCACAGATTGCAGAAGTGATAAACATTACAGCAAATGTGCCATATTGCTAGTCCAAGATAATACAAATCTAAATTTCCATTTATATTTGCAATAATATAATGACAGTGACAGTGTTTAAATAGTTATATAGCAATATTCTGGGACCATAATAACCTGCATTACCTGATATGTACTGTATACCTTTCCAAATCACCTCTATTTCCTCAACCTACCCTAAACCAAAACTAATTGCACTCATCATCAAATCATCCATCTATCTCTGCTCTGCAGCTTTGTTAAGCCACAACACTTTCATTGACATGTTGTTTCCATCCAAAGTCTAGCCCTGCACAATTAGTTTGAGGGAATGAGCTTTCCATATCTTTTGGTTCAGGCCTCAATTGCTCACACAGCCATTCTGTAGGATGCTCTTGAAGATGGCGGCAGTGCCAGGAATCGATTCCCAGATTTGTTACAGATGCTCTCAGTTTGCATATCTGTTTGAGTGTATGTCTGTGGTTTGCTTTGATGCAGATCAGAGAGGTGTGAGGTGATTCTCTCGTTCTCACTCCTTGTGTCTCTCTGCCAGCTGTGGGGTTGGTAGGCTTGCCGTCCACAAAAGCTTCTGTACCTCTCCCATTGTTCTCTTCTGATGCTGTCATCAGAAGAAGAAAGCGCTTGATCTAAATTAACTGGAAATATTGCTGTCATGATTGGTTGAGAGACAGAAAATGTAATCCAGAAAATTCATTTATCAAGCAAAAATGCCAAATGCCACTGCTTTTCTCCGTTTTATATTATCACAAATCAACTATCTTAAGGTTTTGTAATGTTAGTTGGACAAAATAAGCATTTTGAAGATTGTCACCTTGGGTTTATGGAATCTGTGCTAGACCTTTTCCACAATTTTGAAGATAATTTTATGGACTGAGCGTAATGTTGTTGGCCTTATTTTCACTGTCATAATCCGGCCCTACTACATACCATTCTATTGAAAGCATCATTAAAGATTTTATGTTAAGCCCTGCCCGCTACCCCTCTGTTCTATTGTGAATACTGTAATGAGGCTAGAATATGGTGTGTACTGGGGTCATCATCACTCGGGCCCTGCTATTTGGAGACAAGCTGCAGTAGCTGTGCCAGTGGCCCCAGGCCTGGCCAGGGCTAGTGCTCTGTGTATTTGTATGACTCAAACCTCTGTTCCCAAGCTATTGTACTCGACAGACTATTAGATAAACACATATCCTACAGTACATAACTAAATGCATGGCGTTATAGTTCAGTCAGTGCTATAGGCATTAAGGACATTGCCCTTAAGTCTACTTGTGAATCTGTGTGTGTTCACATGATGCATAATTTTACGTTTGCACTATATGCAAGGCTGTTTATATATTTGTACCTGGCAGCGTCTGTGTGCATTTGATTTAATTCAGCTAGATGGTCATTGGGTACAGAGAGCCGGGGAGAAGTGGGACAGGAGTGGTTAAATGTTTACAGCTTACTATGACACATCGTTCACGTGAACATGTTGGCTTGAGGCATTTTCTGTCCTTTTTCATTTTCTCCCACTCTCCAACTTGGGACCCTGAAGCTACTGTCATTACTTGTTAGAATTGTTCATGCTTCTACGTATGTTCCTGCTTACTGTGATTTTATGCATATGTGAGGTCCTCAGCTGGTACCTCCAGTATCCTAAAAGCCATTTAAAGTGGTTCCAGGACCCCACGCTCCCGGTACAATGACCTTTCCTGGTTAACGCCTGAGGTGGACAATACAAATCACTTTGCTTATTTAAATCTTGTTGTTTAGAAGAGTACAAAGTAGTCACTTCACATCAGTAAGCAATCATGTCACTGCTCAAAAAGCTTCAGTTTTTGCTTGTCTGAACTGCTTTTCAGTTTAATACAAATTTACATTTTTACATTAAATTTATACAAGTTTATATAGGTATATATATTATATATTAATAGATCAGCACACTGAAGATCGATGCCGTACTCATATCTGTCCGTTAAATATGAAGCTAGGTACAGCCAGGATATGCTTAACTTAGAGACAGCAGGAAGGGAAAACAGCCAGCTTGGCTCTATCCAAATCCATATTTTAGGCCTCTAAATCTTAATAATTAACATGTTATTTCTTGTTTGTTTGTCCGCACAAAAACCAAAGTGGAAAAACAACATTCTCCGGAATTATAGGTGAGTCAAAACCATGACCGAGCCATGTCAGCTGTTCTCCTGTTTTCAATCTTAGTGCTCAGCTAAGCTTATCGGCTGCTAGCTGTAGCTTCATATTTAACTTACAGATAAGTGAATATGCTCATTTCCCTAACTATTCATTTAACTGCGACACATCATATAATGTTGTTTTTGTTGCTCTTGCTGTCTTTTAGTAAGCTTTTAGCCAGTAACCAACAAACTGTGTATAAAAGCTGAGCTGACAATGGCACTGTCAGTCAATAGGAAGTTGGGATCTAAGCTACTGTTTTGGTCAGTTTGAGGATTTAGTATTAACGTTTTGTTCATTCATGTACTGAAAACCTTAGTTGTACTCAGTACAGCTGGCCTAGCACTTTATTCTTGAGCATGTTTTTATGCTGGAATAGCCATACACAGAGTGCGATTTTCCGGGGGGAATGCGTGGGATTTCCCCATTTCTGGTCTATATATCCTTGCCTCCGCCGAATTATTTTTATCCCTGTTGTGGACACAATGTATCCCCCCCTCAAAGTGATCAATGCTACTTCACCTATAGACCATATATTATATACCTAAAATAGAAGTAGCCTATTTCAAACTAAGTAAAGTGCTGTAACGTGAACAGTCTAAAGTGCAATAGAATGATAAAATCCGAGCGGCAGTTGCTGGTTGTATTTAGCCGCCAGAGAGCTCCGTCAGAGCTTCATCGTATCAGCGGCAGTTGGTTGATGTTTATTAGCCCCCAATAGGTGACTGGGAGCCGGCTACAGGCACCGCCAGATATCGGTCCTTTCAGGGGCCATGGTAGTAGAGTTGAGAAAATATTGGGCGTCATGCGGCCATGACAGTTAAGTCTAGGCACCAAAACAACTTGTTGCATTTAGGAAAAAGATTGTGGTTTAGATTAAAACACTCACGAAGAACGAACACGTGTTTCCTGGGTGAAAGTATTTTGTTTTCGCTGGGAAGTGAACTCTGCTCCCTGGCTTGAAAGCGCAGCGTTTTATGTAGACATCACATTGTGCTATTTCATTTTGAGATTATTTTCCATTGAATATTGAAGTTCATAAATAAGTGTTTTGGTATGCCTTGCCGAGTGGCACTATCCATGGTATTGGAAGGAGGCTTTAATTCTTGCATGTTTTGTTTTGTTGTGCATGATCAAAAAACATCCCCCCCTCGGTTTTTTTCACCAATCCCACCCTGGCCATACATAGGCTAGCAATCATCATATATGAGCTGTACTTAAGCTATGATGCATTAAGACTTACAGTCTACCAAGGTGACATTAGGCCACATACGGTATGGGCGTGCTGCAAACGGGCTGTTCGAGCCATGTTGCTGTGGAGACACTGTCATGGTGACTGCGCCTGTGCTGCGTCACGGAGTGTCACCCGTGGTGTCACCCGTGGTGTCACCAGATGTTCAGGACTTCACTGTGAATGTGTGTTTCAGTGTACATGTGTGTATGTGTATCTAGTTAAGCCCTTGAATATGTATGCTGAATGAGTACCTGTGCTTTTATTCACACGTTCATCATTTTTCTTTAAATCACTTTTTTTTTGTGTGTATGCGTGTGGGTGTGCCTGCACTGAAGAGATGTTTTCAAATTCAGTGAGGTGTTACCTTTCCTATTGCTTAAACATCCCCCCTGCGTCATCTACACACCCACAGACATTTGCTCTATGGTGCGTGTATATGCACTCAGTTTTGTGTGTGTGCTTGCAACACATACGTAATGGTCCATTTTCTTTAATGTACTGAGGGCATCACTGGGTGGGATGACTATTTGATATACAAAGAAGGATTTGCTGCAGTAAAGGTTTATAACAGATTACTTTTTGTACTGACGCTGCCAAGGGGGCGAACATTTTCAAGATTTTACGATGTACCGAACAAGCGTTATATTTGCCATGAGATATTTTGTTTGACTCTAGTAGTCGTGTGTGTGTGTGTGTGTGTGTGTGTGTGTGTGTGTGTGTGTGTGTTAGAGACAGACATGGAAGACCTTGAATCAGTAGCTGAAGACAAGAATGTGATACCCGTAATTGTGAATGATGCTATGAGAGTAATGGAATGCTAACAGCAAAACAAATAAGCATAGTAATAAATACAGTAGTACTCATGCACACTAAAGCATCTATCTGTATGAGCATGCAAAAGCTATCAGAGGCACAAATGCACATATATACACACATAATCAAATGTTCTTTTCCTCGAAGACCTTTTTTTACTCTGTATGCAAAACGCAGTCATTAGCACACAGGCAGAGATGTGTGTTTACAGGAGCGTGTTGAAGTAGTTAGGCAGGCGTTGTTTGTGTGTGGGTGGGTGGGTTTGTGAATTTGTGGCAGAGTATGGATGATTTTTGGGAGCCTGTCTGCGCTCTGCCCATCCTGCCTCTGTTGCCATGGTGATTCCTTCATCTCCAAACCTGAACATGTATTTGTGGACTTTGTGAATGTACCTGTCAGATTTATTTACTGTATAACAACAGGTTTTAACAAAACATTTGTTAACAGAGTATCACAGGGGACGATGGAGAACATTGCGCATAAAATCAGAAAACAAGAGGAAATAAACCATGTGGGACGGGCGAGCGAAGCTTTTATGCAAAGTGCATTTTGTAATTCAGTGAAAGGGGAATTGTTTGTCATGGATGTAGGTTTTACAAATGGGTGGATGCTAAGATGTGTCTTAATTGTGCCGCTGTGTGCGTGTGTGCGTGTGCGTGTGTGTGTGTGTGTGTGTGTGTGTGTGTGTGTGTGTGTGTGCGTGCTGATGTGGACGACTGAGTGACAGGTAGTGAAGGGGGATTAGATAAATCAACAGCTCCAGCTGCAGCAGAGCTTAGGTAATAAGGCTTCGGCACAAACAGGCTAAATATAGAGACAACTGACTGACTGCCTGCCTGCCCACTAACTGCTACCCTGTAACACACACACACACACACACACACACACACACACACACACTCTGTTGTAGATGCTTCCCTTCTTTGGCCTTTTGTTATAGTGATGCAGAGATGCAGGATAGGAGTTTTAATTAATCATCTGCTTATAGATTTCAATCCAAAACATGTATTACAGTTGGAATATATACAATTTGTATACTTTATATTATCACCAGCATGTCCAGAATGAAGATGAATAAAAAAACTCACAGCCTCCTTTTGCATTACTTACATTTGGTTGCAGCTCCTTCCTTTTCCTCTCCTTGTCAGGCATCCCTGCCCTTGCTCCCTGGTCCTTGGGTTATGTTTCAGGCTCTAACAGTCACTCTTTTTTAGCTGTCACCTTCTCTGGCTTTCCGCAGCCCACATCATCTCTTAAAGGCAGGGAAGGTTAGGTGAATTCTGCAGCCACGTGGCACGCAGAGAGAGGAGATTTGACATAAGGCTGTCTGGAGGGTAAATCACAGACAGGAGGGGGAGAGGAGGGGGCAGCCAAGCATTTTGTGATGTCTCCGCTGACATGCAAATGGTTACACACACACACACACACACACACACACACACACAGGTTTGTGGCACTATCTTTGTGGGGACCCGTCATTGACATAATGCATTCCCGAGCCCCTTACCCTAACCTTGACCATCACAACTAAATGCCTAACCTTAACCCTTACCCTCACCCTAACCATAACCTAATTCTATCCCTAATCCTACAACCAAGTCTTAACCCTCAAACAGCACTTTAAACACACACCCACATACATACACATAGCCATTGGGGACTTCCTGGCCTGACAGAGCCATCCATCACAACCTTAAGTAAGCTTATGTCTTTGAACAGCCTTTTAGAGCCTTGGAGTGATTGGCAGCTCTGTCCTCCCTTGGCGGACCTCTGCCACAGGTTCAAAGACATTTGTTTCCCAACTTAACGCTCCCCATGTTCTATAAGTTTATGACCTTTTTTGATGTCAAAAAGCTTAAAGAGAAAAAAACACTCCCTAAATGTCTCTCTCTTTGTCTCTCTCATAAGGTCCTCCAAGGCTCACCCTGGACCAGTTGTCCACATAAGTGACAACCCCATGGATGAGGGAAAGGTAAAGGACAATACTTTTCTGTCCACACACACAAATGGAAATTCACGCAAGCTTGTAAAAATATACATGCTGATTTAGTAGCCTAATACATGTCATTCTCACTTATATAGCAGTCACACAGAGCAAATCCATAAACAGAATTACATTCCACACCCTCACAAACGGAAAGGTGTTACTTTGGTGACAGTATTTGACGTTGCAGTGAGAATAGACAGTATCTGACTGTATGAAAAGCTTGAGTTGGAGAAGCTGATTTGCTCTTTTTCTATAAACTGGTTAAGCCATTTTTCTCATGCACCACTGTGATTTGCTTAGCTTTTTAAACAATATGAGATAGGTAAGGTGACTGACTGAGAAGACAATGATTACTCAAAACACCCACCATCCACTTTACCGAACTGTGTGTATTTGATCACAAACTGTGCTTCAATACAGCCTCATTGTCCCCAGCACATGACGTAGAGCTTTGTGGGGTAATTCCCACTGTACAGTTAAAATAGGGCTCATTGATCTGCTTTAGTGACACAAATTTAAATTTCTATAAATAAGTCTTCAAAAAGAAACTTACACTTTTTGTTCTAAAATAAAATCTTTTTAGCATTTTCTGTCATCATCTCCTGTGAACCAGGGTGGGCAGGTTTTGAGCCACCACAGTCTGCTGACACCTGACTTCCTTTCATGCTGCGCGAGAATGTCAGATGTATTACTTCTTTTTCCGCCCATCATGGGGTCGTTTCTATCTCCTCTCTGTCATCTCTCCTACCTATCTCACTGACTGCCTGTCGCTCTTCCTCTCCAGCTTATAATTGGATTTGAGGCTGGGATCGTGGTCCTGTGGGATCTGAAATCAAAGAAGGCCGACTATCGCTACACTTACGATGAGGTAGGCAAATCTCCCCTATTTCCTTTCTTCTCTTAACAGCTTACAGTCATTCCTCCCACTTCTTATCTACAGTGCTTCTTTTAATACAAAAACTGGGAATTAAATCACATATTCATGAACTGAACTGTATACTGTGTGTGTGTGTGTGTGTGTGTGTGTGTGTGTGTGTGTGTGTGTGTGTGTGTGTGTGTGTGTGCGTGTGCGTGCGTGTGTGTGTATGTTAGTTTATTCCTAGAACAAACCCAGAATACACACACCATACACAGACACACCTCAGAACGTTACTGTCTTCTTTCATCTTCTGATGATGGTACGAAGAGAGTGCTGACTGGGAAGCAATAGGACTTGTTTCCTGTTTCATCTCAGTATAGATATAGAATGGGGCAGGTCAGTCTGTGTAGGAAATAGCAGCTCTAATGTGCAGTTTAATGAAGAGAAAGATGAGGTTTGGCTTGCCAGAGGAGAGTTTTACAGCCAACTCTAACTGGATTTGTGCTATCCAGCCATGAAAAGAATTAAGATGCTCATTAAAGTAATACCTCAAGAACAACTCATCAACGTCTTAAGACTTTCCGGAACCCTTTTGAGGTGGATCTGGTCAACCTGCCAGTTAAAGATCATCAAAGTGTACCGACTGTAACTTCCTGTTGCCAGTAGGGGGCGCTATGATTATAACTCAATATTGATATGTACATCTCCTCAGGCCAGGACCCCCATAAAGCCTGAGCAGTTTGGGGCAGATTGGACAATGAACAGGCTAGTTACAAACCATTTCCTTTTTTGTGAGGGAACATGGATATTCGCCGCTTTGCCACGCCCACACTGTATGATTAAAAAAAAAAAAACTTCGCAATTTAGCTTTGTGAAGGTCTTTAGATTGTACTGACCAATTTTGAAGTCAAAATGGCTGACTTCCTGTTGGGTTTCGGGTATGGCTCCAAGAGGCTTTTTTGTATGTCCGGATATGAAACAAATGCCTACCAAATTTCATTCCTCTACGTGAAAGTTAAAGGAGGGGGCTTTAACTTTGAAAACTGTAAGGGGGCGCTATCGAGCCAATTTGCCACGCCCAAGCCTGAGACCCATATCAGATCGCAATTTTCACCAAGTCTGACATGCGTACTAATGTGGTTTTAAGTAGCCCAAGCACCTCAGAAATACTCTCAAAGACAAAGAAGAAACATTTGAAGAGCAATAGGGCCTTCGCTAACTGACGTTGTTGGTGCTCGGGCCCTAATAAGCAGATTTCCCAAAAAGTGAAACTTTTTGTTTAACATTAGTTGTTTTTCTATAAAATATGAAGCTATCATTGTAAAATAATCTCTTTGGCTTATGCTGCAGTCACAACTGAAGAAGATGTTTTTTTCACATGAGTAGTGCCATTTACAAAGAAGAACAGTTTGTGAAATGCATGTTTTAACAATGTCATGATTTATACAGTAGAGTGCCTTGTGTTCATGTCTCTGGAGTGATGTTGCAAGGTTGCACAGTGATTGCGCTTGCATATTGCATTTGTAAGAAGGGCAACATTTCGTAAAAAGGTCCACTTTTGAAAGCACTGAGTCATGTGGCTTTATTGGCTTCCCCAGAGGCAATAGTGTTTGTCTATAAATAAAAGACGACACTACAATAAAAAAGAGACAGTGTCAGAGCTGCTCAGATCCCCTCTTGACCTGGCATGTGTCACACCTAGACCGTTTCTGTTATCTGTTACCAGATTAGTTTTTATACAAAATCTTATTCCCACTAATGTAGTTACTGTATTTGGATTGTTTTTATGATCTATTATAGATCCATTTACTTCATGTGTTTCTGCTTATATGACTATGAATAGGAGATCTCATTCATAATCTTGTCATTGAGGTTTAATCCGACTGAATGGTTGTGGGCAGACATGCACACACACACACACACACACACACGTTCAGCATGTACATGGTCACACAGTTGTGTCCGTAGTGCTTAGATACAGACCCTAGCCGCCCGTTTAAGATAATGAGATGCTGGTGCTTACCTGATTCGCAGTGCTGTGGTGCTGTAAACACGCTGAGATAACGAGTCACAGAGGACTCCATAGACACAAAAGTGTGAGTGGATTTTGTATGTTTAATCTGTATATTTCTCTCTCTCTCTCTCTCACTCTGTCTCTCTTCTCCTTTGCCCTGTCTCCCTCTCTCAGATAAGCTAATATCCTCCCGCTGCTCCCAGGGTATTACAGTCTCTAGTATTGAATCTCCCAAGGGAGCTCATCTCTTCTCTCCAAACTCCTATAGTTACACCTCTCCAGAGACCAGGGGTTGAGTGGGTGGGGACTGCTCCTCATTTCGCTCACTATGATATACACTGACGAAGAGAAAGAGCCTGCAACAATCAATCGTTCTTTCCTCTCTTTTGGAATGTCTTTGGGTTATTCCCCCTTTTTTTAACAATATCCAGCCCTAATCTTGATATCAGTGTGTTATGATATTCACTTATGTAATCAAAATCACATAATCACATAGTAGATTTTCTTTATTTTTTATCAGAATAGCGAAAAAGTTTTTTTTGTTTTAAACAAAAATCCTACATTTTCAAAAACAAACTGTATATTCCCGAGGAAAATCTCACGCTGTATTTCAAAATCAACTGATATTACTCTTTTATAACTGTGTTTACATTTAAATGCCATATCCAACATCCAGATGGTTGCTATGGAAACTTAAGTCTAATTTAAGGCGAAGCTATGTTTGATGTTTTGCATTGCTTAGCTCGTTTCTGCCATTAAACATATATTTAACATTAATTATAAGCCCTGATATTGCCTGGATTAGTTGGCACAATTGGAATTGTTTGACATAATCATGAACGTGTGCAAACTCTAGCTCTGCTGCTGACAATACCGTAGGGTGAAATAAGTTTTTCCAGCTATTAAATCCGTTGCAAACTATAGCTTGCTGCTGTGCGCTCTTTTTCCTTCTATTTGCTTTCATTCAAACACTATTTGCCTAGAAGCTTGCCGCCAAGTATCAAAGTTGTCGACTGAAATGAACAAGGAAGCTTTTCCTCTTCTCCATTTCAACAGCAGACCATGCAGTGATGGATTCAGACTTTAGAATAAGCACGTCTTAAAGAATATTTTAGTTTTGACTAAAATGCGTGGGTGTTTAAACAGGTGATAGTCAGTCTATGGTCTTGGATTTCGAAAGGGTAGAGATAAATGTTTATTGTGAGTAATGTCGGCTCCTGTCTTCTTGGCACATTTGTAACAATTCTTGCACACTTTCTTACACAACGTCAGCAAGTAGTGCACATAAGGGAAAACATAAAATGTTTTTTACTTGAATGAAGGCAGCTTTTGTTAGTTATACATGCTGTCAAACTGCAGATATGTCAGCAAATCTGAACTTGAACCTTGCCCCCAGACAACAATAAAGATTCCGGCGGAGTTCAGACAAACAGCAGAGGCGATAAAACTTTTGTTTTTACAAGCTTTGAAAGAGCTGAGAGAGCACACCTTCCACTCTGGGTCTATCAGTGGATTGTCTATTATTAGCTGTGGATCAGCAGTATGGGTTCCCAGTGAGTGCTAGCAAGAGAGCATCAGTCACTCTGACCCAGCTCCACTCTGCTCCGTCTGACTCAACACCTTGGTCTGAGTCCGGCACTGATGAATGGCCGATATCACAGCCAAATCGGACTTTCTACTTCCCTCCTTCCCCTCCTCTTTGTCTCCTGGTGGCCAACATTTTTTCTTATATCACAACTCAATCTCAAGCATTTTTCTTTAACTACATTTCTTTCTGTAATGTGTTTTTTTTTTTTATTTCCCTCCCTAATGGTTTTAGTATTTCTCTTTTTCTTTTTATATCATTTTGACTCTGGGTCTGTTGTACGTTGCCTCATTGTTCCTGCCTTTACTTTCTCTTCATCTCTTTTTCTCAATATCTCTTTTTTTCTCTGTCATATCATGGAAAGGGACCAGCAGTTTTTTGCCCAAAAGCCCAGTAACTTTCTTACAGAAATTGTTGTCGTGACTGTGATAACCAGTTTTTGTGTACACAAATACAAACCGCAACATCGTGTGTTGAAAAAAACACAGAAAACTGTGGGCAAAATGTTACAGCTACAGTTCTCAGAGTGACTATTAAAGGCCAACAATAACACAGTAAAAGTGCACTTATTCCCACAACTACTAAGCATTAATTACTTAATTTCCAAGCAATACAAAAGTTTCCTCTGTGGAGGAATTTGTGTTATTAATATATTTTAACACCAAAATTCATAAGCAACCTTGAATACTAGCTGCAGGTTCAGTCAGATTTAAAACAAGTTTTTTTAAACAAATGAGTAGCGCTTTAAAAAAATAAAATAAATTACAACGGGTGAGGTTGTCCATATAGGACAATACATTGCCAGAAAGAAGTTCCTGAGGTATTCTTTTTGATGGACAGCTTAGCTGACTCTATTTGATATGTCCGCATGCAGTAAATCTCTCCCATCTGGTTGTCTGAGAAGATTAAAAGTAAATGCTACAAATTATTGGAAAACTCTATCTGACACAAGTCTGTCTTCATTAAGAAGTATTTTCTTTCCCCCTAAGACCTGTTGAGAATACAGACAGATAACTTTAGTATTCATTGCTGATGGGTCATTTGGCAAGTCTGGTGCAGCATCCATTAGATGGATATACTGTATATCACTCTTTATATGATGGTCAGTCTCTGTGGGGCTCTATCCATCAGGATGTTTCTCTTCATACTGACCTTGTTAAGAAAAAGTAAAAAAAAAACTGTTCTTGCCAGACTTTTGTTGATTTATTGTCCTAATGTGATTCTTAAGTGTGATTCTTAAAGCTGTAGTACAAACGTCCGTTACATTCAAGCCATTGCCAAATGACGCAATCACCGAAGGTTTGCGTCATGTGGATGCGCCGACAGTGTTTTTGTCAATACTTAGAATTCTTCATACGACGCACTATAGCTTTATCAAAAATAAAGATGTTGAAGAGGCTATTGTGAGTTTTTAACCATCAACTCTGTTGGTCCAATGCTTCGGTCCAGAGTGACATTTCTCAACCATTATTGGATGGATTGGATAGATGAAGAGAATGATGGCCCTATCTTGCACCCGGCACAGCGTGGCGCAAAACCCGACGCAAGTGTCTTTGCTATTTTAAGACCGTCCAGCGCCCACGTCGTTTAAATAGCAAATGCATCTGCGCCCATCTTTGCACCCATGGGCGTGCTGGTCTTACAGGGAGGTGTGTTCAGGTGAATTCTTGGCGTATTGCTATCTTCAGGCAGCGGGAAGTGACAAAAACCTGGTCTAAAGTCAATAGCGCAGCATTTCATTGTTATTTTAACAGCGCATTACTAAAATGCACCTAGGCTTATGCACAGCGCGCGCACACTATGCTTGTTACACACACACAGGGAAGCGCAGCAGCACACAAACATGTAAAAAATTACAAATAAAAATATTACGGTTCAAATCCGCCATCATAATAGCAATGCGCCAAGGTACAAACGCGCCTGGCTTTTAAAGGGAATGGGAGATGACACTCGATTGGTTTATTGCATGAAATGAATGAAGACACTAAGTACAACCCTTTTGAACCATGCGCCTGGCGCACGGACCCTTTTTCCCCCATCAAACTAGCAAAAGTGGATTTGGACACGCCCTAAACTTGTGCCATGCGCTTCATGCCGTGCGCTTAGATCGTTAAAATAGGGCCCTAATTCTTAACCTTTAAGCCAAAGGCAGAGCCTAAAATAGTCTGGGCTTAGGCCAGACCTACGGGGGTCTGGGGGAGATTTTTTTGCCTATTTATCTTATAAAGCCATTTAATAATAATAATAATGATAATAATAATAATAATAATAATAATAATAATAATAATAATAATAATTATAGAATGCCTAAAATGTGTACATCATTTGTGGAAAAAATATTTGATGAAAACATGATAGAAAGCTTTTGCTAATTAGCGCTAAACACATAGTACAGCTGAGGCTGATGGAATGGCATTTATTTTGTGGGTATTTAGTCATAAACAAGTATTGGATAAATACATCTTTGATCTGATTATAATGTTAGATTAAAAGTCAAGTGATCATTAAAGTTATTACAGTCAGACCAGCATTACCATCCCGAGAGCCATGACGCTAGCCTGGCTAAAAATTCTTGAAAACTTACGTCCAAGTTCATTGCAAGGGTCTAAAACAAGCAGTTTATTTCTAATTCAGGCGGATTTAAGAGTAAATGACTTTTCATCTAGCCCCACTAACAATGTCAAATTTCTCTAACACTTTTTGACAATATACCTAAAAAAAACAAAGTCTCTGTTGTACTTTGAGAGTCCAGTAATAATAACAGCATTTTTAATTTGGCTCTAATCATAACTGATGATGGTGCTTAATCTTTTTTTAATATATAAAAAGTCTTCATTTGTAAATAGAAGCTTACACAGGCTTGTTTCAGGGCTTACATAATAAGCACAACACAGAAACAGAATGGATTTCACGTTCCAAAACAAAACGGATTTCTCTATGGAAATAGCTGTTGACATACTTGCCCCCCAAATGCTTGTTTTTTAGATTACGTCTTTTTTGGTTGAATGTTTTTCTACTTGAGCTGAATTACCATTGCAGTGAGAGCCCCTGTGTGTGTAGTATGTGTGTGTGGCACTTCAGGGCCAAGCTGTCTTTGTGTCCCAGTGAGACAGCTCTGGCAAAAGCTTCTCTAATTAGAACTGTGATATGCATGTTTATGTGTAGGTCTATTTTCCTTTGCCAATCTCAATTTGTGTGTTTGTTTTCATCTTTGCCGTGAATTAGTGTTTGTGTTAGGTGTGTGTGTGTGTGTGTGTGTGTGTGTGTGTGTGTGTGTGTGTGTGGGGAACACACTTGCTTGTGTGTGTGTGTGACTCTAATAAGTGTTGACTGAATTCTCTCATTCCCCGAAGACCAATCTGTGAAAACTGACCTAATGTAATAAATCATAAAATTAGTCTTTTTAATTAGTATTGTTTGATATGATGAGTACCATGTGTGCCAATTAGCCTACTCAATTTCTAATTAAGCACAATGCATTGTTCCGTATTGGGACTGTCACAACTAACCAAGACAAATTTCCCACGATGTGGGATAATAAAGTTAATCTTGAATCTTGAACAATACACCGATAGATTTCCAGAATTCAGTCTCTGTCAAAGCATCTCTGTAGGGTGATTGAGAGCGAGTGAAATAAGTTTGAGCATTTTCCTGAATATCTGCAGATCATATCCTTCATCTGGGCTGCAGTCAACATAAAGAAAAAACACCTTAGACCCTCCCCCACTGGTATCCAAACACATTAATATCTGATCTTTATTGAAACTTTATTTATCCATAGATAAAATGTGAACAAGACCTTTTAATGACTCCCAATGCTGGGTCCCAGATAACCAGGGATATGCTTTATACTGTCTAGTTATGCAGTATAGGATAATACACCTCAGTTCCAGAGTGTAGAATGCTAAATATTTTACAGAATCTAAAAATGTGTTGACACTGTGTTCAGCACACCTGGTGCAACTACATCCACACCACCTGGCAGTGCACACCTGTGAATCATTTCTGGCAACAAATCATTGACAAATTGCATCCCACCTGTCCCTGTCAGTCTGCCTACCAGGACTCCCATCCGCCAACAGCTTAGATAAGACACCTAAGCCATGACTCATTACGACTCTAATTATTTCTGAGGAAACAATCCTCATGAACCGAAAATCAGTAAACTCCATAACTAAAAAATACTTGAAAAGAGAACTTTAGTCATGTTTCATTTATGCGTCTTTGTGGGAGTGAGAGGGAATGAGTCATTAACTGTGTAATGAGCTAATGTGAGTTGTGCGTCTATGCAGCATGATGTCACATAGCTCTGTCTCATCAAGTTCACGGTGACCTGAGTCTTATTGAGAAAACCAGGATAGTGAGACCTTTGGAAATCCTCAAGGCTATGCATTCAAAAACACCCACGTCAGGAGGTTCTCCACAGTATCACATTATTGGTTTCATCTTTGTGAGTGTAAGGAAAAGCAGAATAAATCTTGTAAAGCAAGATCCATGTGTCATGGGTTACATACTTTATCAGCAAGCAATAAATGGAGTTCATTACCCCTCAAAACATATACAAATATGACACAATTCACTCTAGGAAAGATACGATTAGATTTGTTGTGGTGAGCATATGACCGGTGTGCCACGAGCTGACATTGGTTCCCCACAGCGTCTCATTTTGCCTTTTTCTGAAAAACTCAGCACATTCTGTGAGCCTGACACGCAGCACCATTTATGACTAATGACACACCGAAGGCAAAATTGATACACACCTAAATAAATAGCAGCTTCAATTGGAAGATATTGACTTAACCTGACCGTGTGCTCGCTCACATCGGCATTGACAGCCAGGTAATCATTCTGGTCAGATGAGCGATGCGAGGCAAGGAGACAAGGACAACTATTGGCAAGTTCACACTTAAACAAAAAGTGGAGCTTTAGCTTGAATATTAAAGAGTGCAAGGTGGAAAAAAATGTAGAAGCATGACAAAGAAGCACATTTGTTAAGAAAAGGTTTTACCTAATACTAACCATCATGTCAGAGAATATGTCCAATCATTGTCTCTGAAAGAATATTTCCTCTGACAAAGCACTGGGCTCGTGGCGCGACATATTACTGATGCTGCAGGTATCCTGGTAAGAACATGCCCCTGGGCGAAAATTAATGTGACAAGCGTCATGAAACTGCTCTGGGAGCTTCACACAGATTTGGTGCGTCTTTGTCGTATTTACTTAATGTCCTAACGTTTCACTGAGTTAAATTATGAACTATAAAAAGGGCATCAATAAGCAGGGTTGCCCTTTACTATCATACTTTGGGCAAGATGTGTTTTTGTTTTCAATGATTGCTTGTCAGTAGATAAATTATTGTGAGCTGGGATTACAACAGCAACAAGACGTTAAGATGACGGAGAAGATAAGAGGACAGAGTGGGCCCTATCTCTCTAACTCTTTCCTGTCACTCCATATTCTTCTCTATATCTCTTATCTTTTCTCTGATTCAATTTCTCCATTTGGTTCTTTTATTTTTTTCACCTTTGTCGTGGCGTTAAAGGCCTAACGCAAAGGTAAGTAGTATATAATGTAGATATTAGAATTGGGATTACTTTCATTTCCTCTTTTAAACTTGCAATTGTTTTATAACTTCCTTGCTTACTTTTTAAATACACATTACTGACAGACTTTTTTTTCTTTTACCCTCTCTGCTTCTTCTTTGCTTTTTGGGTTTAACAGACAGACTAACTAAATACTTTTATCTTAAATCCACGACTCCAAATGACACCAGATGAACCTGAATGCACCAGAACAACTGTGTTTCAACTATTGACCTTTTTTTCCTTCTGTGAATTTGTGTCTTTATGAAATAGAATTGTTAAAATGGTTGCCACGGTACTAAAACCTTACTCCTGGCGATCCTGAATAAAATGACCAACCCATTTCCAGCTTTTCTCCACATTCAGCAAATGGGTCATATAAAAGCTTCTTCTAATATATGCATTTATGCCGCAAGAAATGTTCTGAAGTCAGGGGCCGTACCCTTTTATCTCACTTTCACCATCTGTTGAAGAGTGTATAATCCAGAGTCAGGGGCGTTTAACCCACATATGAACACTGTACCGTTTACCGTATGGCTGCCACAATACAACCAACTTGTAGGGAGATGGTGGCACATGATGTTTCATCCTGCTGAACCACTGACCCCGCCTGCTTCCTGCATGTCGTTTCCTAGGCGATCCACTCAGTTGCCTGGCATCACGAGGGCAAGCAGTTCATTTGCAGTCACTCAGATGGAACTCTGACCATATGGAACATCAGAGGCCAGGGCAAGCCCATACAGACAATCACCCCACATGGTAAGGAGGTGGAAACACACACAAATACAAACACACACTCACACACAGTGTCTGAAATCACTCCCTAACTCACTCATATACTACTCTCTATAGAATAGATACTCTGTAGTGTTCACATATAGTGTTCCATTGTGGCAATTTTGGGACCAGGAGGATATTTTTCACTATTCTATAGTCCACTATTGGTATATAGTAAACGGGGAGTGATTTCAGCCACAGCCAGATGCATGTCGGACCTCATTCCAACATACTCAAAATATGTTGGAATTCAACAATTCTGGTAGATTACATATCATGAGGATCTAATTTTAACTTTACACTTAACTATATAAGGTTAGGTAATTATTAATAACCCCCATACTTGAGCTTATTCATAATATAAGCAATTTAATCCCTCAACAATAGTAGTGCATTTGTCTTGTTTTGCGCAACATATCTGTGCCTTGAGAAAAAAACAAAATCTTTCAAAAATGATTTCAAAACTTTTCAAAAATAAAAACATGCAGATAAAACATTGTTTGAAGACATCCCAAGCCAAAAAATATGTTTGGCAAATATATCTTTTACCCTAGAAACTTTGATTTGAACTTTTATTTACTGCTCTTTTTTTTTTAATTTTTTTTTTTTTATAAATATCCTTTTTGCTATGTTTGCAGTGTTTCTTATTTCTTGCATCTGTATTTTTACGTGTATTTTTCATCAATTGTGAAGCACATTGTATGGTATCTTTTTCTATGATGTGCTAAATAAATACAGTTTTTTTATTATTATATTATTATTGTCATACCCTGAGACAAACTGATTCTTCTTACAAATACTTGTGGTCGTCAAACCTTATGTAAGATAGGCCACATGGAGATAAAAGCATCCATTTCCTTACATAAAAAAAACAGATTTTGCCTAGTCTGATTACTTTTAAGGTCTTATAGTAGAGTTTTAGAGTACAAGTTTTACAATACATGATACCAGTGCCTTCAGCCACCTCTGTCTCTATACTCCTCAAATCCAGAGGCTCCTGCACATGGCTCCCTCATCGTTTCCCCATTTCAGTCAAGAGGATTACTGTATTGTCAGTTCAATTATGTTCTGCCTCTGTTTGCTTTACTTTGTGTGCATACATTAATGCTGGTGCTCTGTTTATTTCCTGTAGAAAAGCAAGTCTGCTCTTTTGAAGATGCATTTTAATCCATACAGTACTCCTCTGTCTCCCCACACACCTACTCACCCCACAGAGCACTCTGACAACTCACCCAGATGAAGGGCCTGGAAGAACTAGACAGTGTGTGAGTGCAACAAATGGACAGAGAGAGTCAGAAAGAGGAACAAAGAAAGAAATTAAATGAAAAGGGAAAACGTCTAACCAGTTTCTCAAGCTGGTTTTGTGTGTCGGGGATTGCAGAACCACCACACAGGCTTTTTAATTAGTTGTTTCTCCCACTGCTGCATACATAATTAGTTTACTATTTAATGGACAATTATGCAAATTCCTTTGACAGGTTTAAGTAAGGCGTATAAGTCCTCTTTTAATTGTCTTTTTAGATATCTGTTATTTAGATGTAGTTATTCAAAGCAGTTCTTTATTATACAGACCTGCTTTGTATAACCTCCCTTAGGGCTCACTGTGACTCTTCAGTTATAGTTCAGATATATATTCAGCCACTTATTGTGCATTCTGATACAAAAATATGCACACCTGTGATGGATGTGCAAATTTGCCTGCACACAGAGCAACCTTGAGGTTTGAATAGATGGATTCTGTAAATCATCCACGGTCGTCACACCTTCTTTACATGTCTCTACCCCTGCATTTGTCTTTATCCTCTCTGATGAATAGCCTTTTGTTATTGTCTGGCTACTGTTCAGAGCTGCAATTTAAGTGCAGCTTCTGGGGAGAAAAAATATGAGATGACAGGACAAACAAGAGAGGAGAGGAAGTGAAGAGAGATGAACTGGCCAACTAAAGTAAATTTTGTTTGTTCTATTTTAGGAAAACAGCCCAAGGACGGGAAGAAGCCAGAGCCTTGCAAACCCATTCTCAAAGTGGAGTACAAAACCACTAGAATTGGGTAAGGTATCTCTCTCTCTCTCTCTCTCTCTCTCTCTCTTTCAATTCAAAGGGGCTTTATTGGATTTTTACACACACACACACACACACACACACACACACACACACACACACACACACACACGCATTACATTAGTAATTATACACAGTCAGGCGTAGCTCAAACTTCTGGACCCTGTACACAGGCATCCTGTATGGGCCCTCCCCGCTATTCCCTCTAGTATCTTTGTGGGCCCCTTTCTCACATGAGGGCCCTATATACTCAGTCCCCTTTCCCCCTCTCAGTCTGATGCCCCTGATCACAATAATAGCAAAAGACACATCAAAGTTATTGACGCAGGTTAAAAGCTGTTGCCAAGGCAATGTAAGTAACACATGTGCTTCAGACTAAAAGCTACCCAGAACTCATACATAGTTTTACGTCAATCTTCTGATATTAAAATAATGTGATGAAGAAAACACCACTCCTCTTTGTATCATGGCATAATGTATCAGGGCTGTATTCTCCAATACTTTGTTCAGTTACTACAGTAAAAATGTCTTGAATGGACCAATCAACAACTAGTACTTTTTTGTGGTTGCAGTAAAAATTAGCCAGTAAAATCTTTATACCTATGTGTGTGTACGTTCCAGGGAGCCCTTTATAATCCTGTCTGGTGGTCTGTCCTACGACACGGTGGGCCGGCGGCCTTGTTTGACGGTAATGCACGGGAAAAGTACCGCTGTGCTGGAGATGGACTATCCTATAGTAGACTTCCTTACACTCTGTGAGACACCATACTCTAATGGTGAGTTTGTGTCTATTTTGTGGTAGATGGCTCATAAAGTGTGTGCATGTCTGAGCATTGCATTTGTATGGGAATTGTCATCTTATCCTCCTTTCGTCAGTGCATTAGAATCACACCCGCACACACACCTTTGTATTTTTTTTTTTATTATGTCGGATTGCTTGCCCCTGTGTTAGTGTTTCTGTAATAAATATGAAATTCCCCAAGGGGAAGGATCCTATTCCAGTTTCATTATCTAACACGCCACATTACTTTTTCATTTCATCTCTTTTTTTTGAACACAATAGCCTTCCATCTAAATTAAAATAATATCTTAGTTCCTGTATTGAGGAGTCAACAGCAAAAACAAGTCAAAGTGGAGCTGAATGGTACAGTATAGGATCCTGACTGTATGTAATCCAGTATGTAAACTCTGGTGCAGCGTTATCTGGCACATATACAGCGTCAGAAAGGATTAGTGAGTTATGTAATAATGGCGACTTCTCACTGGCAACCTGATGTCACCACCCGCTGATTTCATATGGTAATGGACATTACTGGGTCTTTGGATTAAACAATACTTGTCTGTCTGGCTGATGATGTGTATGTGCACGCTTACAGTAACTAGCGTTAGTACGTAGAGGAGGTGGATAATCCATGATCATCTGGCTGCAGATGCAGACAAAGTATCGTAACACATACTAGTACAGGCACACAAAGTAGCAGAGAGGTACAGTATGCAGACAGAGACAAAGATTCAGAGGTGAAATACAACTCATAAAAATACATAGTCATTCTGAGTAAATTAGATTAGATCTTAAGCTTGGAGATTCACTTTTGACCTTGGAAATAGCAGCTTCACAAATGCCAAAACGGACAGACATAGAGATACTGTTCAGGGGTTTAAAGTTGCATAATGAGAGAAGAGAAGAAGACAAGAGAAGGTGAACCACTTGTAGACCAGTGCCTGGCAAGTAAAATGAGAAGGACAGTGAGATATGTAGTGGTGACAACAGTTGTCAAGTGTTTTAACCTTGGTAGACTTCTGACAGCCTGAGGCCTTTCAGCTTTAAACAACAGATCTGAATTGTCTCTGTGGTGTGTGATGCTATTTCCAAATCAAACATCCAAAATAGGACGTGTAGCTACTGTCTGCCATTGACCCAGACCAAGCTTTTTAAGGGTGAGAAAGGTAGTTATTTCTCTTAATGTATCATACATTTTGTCAATGTGCACTAAAGCTAAGCATTTAACCCCCTGCTACTTCAGAGGAGGCATTTAGTGGCTAAACATATAAGAAAAAACTGGGCGGCTCTGATGTGATCCATGTGAATCTATGAAAGTAAGGAATTCTTTGCACCCTTTTAATTAATTATTAATGAGCATGAATTTTCTTTGTATTATGTTTGTATTCGCAATTTATCTGTCCTACCTTTTTATTTATTTATGTTATTGCTGGATGTGTGTGCCCCCCTTATTAGTATTTATGACTTTTATAATGCTTTCAGACTGTGACTAGAATCAGAGATATGTGCAAATAGCAGGGTGATCTGTACTGGTTCCAGTGCTGTGCCTTATAAGTTAAATATATATCTGTAGATGGAATCAGTGCATTCATTTTATCAATTCATTCAATACAAAGGTTTAAAATCTATTATAAGGGAGAATCATCTTAAGGTTTTATATGAAATTCTACTCCCAAATCAGACTGATACAAATATTTAACCAGAGCAATATCCCCCACAGACACAAATCACATAGATTAATGAAAATGAAGCGTTAAACATTCCTGCCCTCACATCTTCAGGGCACAGATATGATAATAACATTTGCCATATAAAGTCTGAGAAATTCCTCCCCTGTGATTTTTTAGATTTCAGGGGAGTTCTCTCTCTCTAGGAATTACAACACTACTGAAAGTATGGTGTGATGAATGACTTGTCTCGCTGTTTCTCTGTGCAGATTTTCAGGAACCTTACGCTGTGGTGGTCCTTCTAGAAAAGGATTTAGTGGTGATCGACCTTGCACAAAATGGGTGAGTCTGACTCTTTATTAAATACCTCTTCATCATTTTTTCTTCCTTAAATGTGGGCTAAAATGACACAGTTGGCCTATTATCACTCGTTATCTTCATTATATTTTGCCTCTACATGATATAACTTACTTTCATTAATCTTTTTCTTTAGTATGCATGCAGTGCTGAATGAGATTAATGCACTGATACTTGGTAGGCAGATTAATTGAATTAAGAATGACTTTATCTGTGCCCTCTTGCTAACAGTTACCCTATATTCGAGAACCCCTATCCTCTGACTATCCACGAGTCTCCTGTGACCTGCTGCGAGTACTTTGCTGACTGCCCTGTGGACCTCATACCTGCACTTTACTCTGTTGGCTCGCGGCAGAAACGACAGGGCTACAGCAAGAAGGTAATATATAGGGAAGCTTTATATTGCAACGCTTCATATTGTTATCTGTGATGTCGACCCCCCTCTGGCCCCCCTAACTGTGGCAAATATTTTCATACATTTTAACCCCACCTTTATCCCTAAAGAGGGGCTATTATTTATGTGCGGTGATAAATAAAATGTAGTTTAACACTGAATGAGTATTCTTGTGTTTATTGTTATATGTGTATCGTTAGTCTTTTGTAGAACCAAACCTATGGAGGCTTGGTGGTATGTAACACTTGTGGCTCGTGGCCCCAGCCTGGCCCCTCCATTTGAAATGGTCTAGAACCGCCACTGGTCTTTCTTACTGTTGTGGGAACCTTAATGGAACAATCTTTCACATATAACATAGCATTGGTAAATGTCAGGCTTTGGATAGAGACCCTCAGAATTAAAGAGCAAGGGCCTCTTTCCAGGTTTACAATTTTGCAAGGAAAGGGAGAAATAATTGGTTGGAGAGGAAGTGATATTTGTTTCTTCTCAGTAGATTAGAAGCAATGCAAACAAAAATGACATGCATTTTGAGTTAAGGTGTAAGGCCAACGTAATGTGGTACTAATTATAGGAAAAATGGGAATTTCTTACGAAGAAAAGCACCATTTAAATCCAAGTAAATATTATGCAATACTAATTTATTATTATAATTTTCTGTAGACAAATGTTACACTTTGCATGTTAACCTGTTGTGCACAGACTAAAAGACTCTCTTAGCTACACTGGCAGGTGTACCAACTGAAAAAATCGCTAGTTTTAGCAAATACTAGAAAAGCTAAAGACATTACCATCAGCCTCAGCTGTCTTGTTCCTATAATTAGTACCAAATTACGAAGATATTTCTGGGAAATTATTAGGAAATTACAGAACTGTAAAATAAGCGCTACAGAAATTGCTTACTCTTTGTCATGATTGTTTGCAACCATTTCTTAAAGCTACATTGTGTAAGAATTTCTCCCATCTAGCGGTGAAATTGTATATGACGACCAACTGAATATTACTTTCTAGCCCTTCCTCCTACGGTGGCCGAACCCGAAATTAGATCTCTCCATCGTTTACACGCAGCTGTTCTAGCCACTCCAATATTAACTTTGGTCTTGTTGCTTTGCCTGTCGCGTTGTCGTTTTAATTCTCTTTTCGCTTCACTGGCGAGTAATCTCCCCCTTGCATTCGTCACAGTGCCAATAGGTGTAAGAGGGCGAAATGCGGAGGTATGTCCCTCTTTGGCTAATGTATTTTAAAGATGGAGGCGCTACATGGCTGCCGTCATTCAAGCGAGTCGCTCCTATGTATTCTGAATGATTCTGAATGTCAGATTCTACGCTTACGAGAATACTTTGATTAGTTGGTGGAAGTAATTACACATGAATGAGTACATATTTGTGAAAGAACAAAGGGTGTTTTGCTAAGAATCAACTCAAAAAATTACACAATGTAGGTTTAAGCAGAATCAGACTTCTGTTTAACTTAAAATAAATAAAAACATAATAAATCACCATTACTCCTTCGTGAAGAACACACCTCCCAGCCAGAGGGAGGAATTTTCCTTCATGTCATTCTGGATAGCAGTGTCGTAAAAGAGCTTAATGCCTAAATTAGAAATGTAAATGTTCCACACTACACCCTCTAACCATCTTGCCGCACTCCAAGAACAACAAGGTTACTTAACGAAGGACACATTAATACATACATGCATGTTTTTGCTACAAATTGCATGCATGCAGCATGAGTTAATTTAGTGCTAAAGTATCTTTCTCAATGTTTCTGTGACGCTAAACCGAATATATACTAGTGTCATAATACTTAACGATCATCCTCTCTCTTTGTACACCTCCTTTCTCTTGTCATTCTCATCTCCTATCCCTGTATCATCTAAGACAGAACCCCTACCCCTTCAGCCATTATGTATGCTTATGTTCTTTTCCCTGTCGCCTTGTTCTAGCTTTCTGTCGGAAATGTCAGCATGTACTGACCTAAACTGGCTGCCTGGCTGCTGCTTTTTTCCCTTTTTTTTTGTTAAGCCAAGGCCTAGCTGAGCTGCGGGAGGGCATTCTCACATAAAGATCACCATGAGTCATCATGATAACCTTTGTATGTGTCAACGTGTTCAAAGCCAAACCCCCTGCCAACACACACACACATGCTCTCAGATGGAGACACACACTCATTGAGGTGCATAATGTATAATTGCAAGATGCACTGAGAGAGGTACACAAAGGATCCCTGCCTTTGTTTTCCCATGCACAAGTGTGATTTTATCATGTTTCTATTGACGTGCTGTTTGTTAACATTCTACCTGTGGTCTCTCATTCACTCTAATGTAATGTGTGTGTCTGCTGTCTATCCAGGAATGGCCTATTAATGGCGGAAACTGGGGTCAAGGCACACAGAGCTACCCAGAGATCATCATCACTGGGTAAGACAATACTGATTTCATTAGCATTATCATTATTGTCTTGCTGCAACTCAATTACTTTCACCTCTCCTGCACTGTCTGGTCTCCACAGCGAAGGAGATTGGCTTAGAATATTTACTGTAGGTCTTTATATATTCCAATCATGTGCACCTCACTCCATTTTAATGTTTATTATCCCGCTCTAAGCTGTCAACAAGGGGAGAAGGGGTGTTTTTGACAGAACACACACACACACACACACACACACACACACACACACACACACACACACACACTGAAGAATTGACATTGAGGTATTGGTTTGGCTCCTTTTCTTCCTCCCTCTCTCCTCACCCCTACATGCTGTATTACTATTCTGTACAGGCTTCTCTCTCCTTCTAAGAGTGCCACAGCCTGCAAAACGTTCCTCTCCCAATCCACTCAGCTGAACGATGAGAAGTGTGAGGGGAAGAAATGGCAACCAAAATACATGTTTTTTATGACAATGTCCTTTTCCATGACACCTTATGGAGAAGCTGTCATGCTCAGCACCTGTTGTTTAATGTAATCCTGTGCACACTCAATTCATTTTTAGGCAATTAGCAATGTGGACGTTGCTGGATGTTCTGTTACTAACAGAATTAACAGAATTTACACTACATGTAGTGGTTGTGGGTGGTGATGGCGCAGTGGATATGACACATGCGTTGGTGTGGGAGACCTGGGTTCGATTCCCACTGCGATACATCAACCGATGTGTCCCTGAGCAAGACACTTAACCCCTAGTTGCTCCAGAGGCGTGCGACCTCTGACATATATAGCAATTGTAAGTCGCTTTGGATAAAAGCGTCAGCTAAATGACATGTATCATGTAATACATGGCCAAAAAATATGTAGACATGTGAGCATTATGCCCATATGTGATTGGAACATGGCTGCAGGGATTTGCTCCCATTCGGTCACTAGAGCTTAATTAGTGAGGTCGGTCACAGTCGGTGTTCTAGCTGAGGTGTCTGATGAGGTTGAGTACAGGTTGAGTACTTTGTACAGGCCCGTCAAATTCTTTTACACCAAAACAGAGCAACCATTTCTTCATGGACCTCACGTCGTGCACAGAGGCATTGTCATGTTGAAACAGGACAGGATGTTCTCCAAACGTGTGCCACACAGTTGGAAGCAAACTGTTGTGTTAAATATCTTTGTATGCCATAGCATTAAGATTTCCCATGAGTTAAACTAATGGGCCGAGCAACCGGAAAAACAGCCTCAGGAACAAAAGTATAAAACAAGATTATGGACAGGGATGTCCATATACTTTTGGTCATATACTGTATATAGTCAACCTACTGGTTACCTTCTTGTTAAAGGTCAGTGGTGGCCTAGGGGTTAAGGAAGCTGGTTCAATCCCCAGACCGGCAGGAGAAAAAATCTGGGTGGAGAAAGTGAAAGAGCAGCGCTTGTCCCTCCCTCATTACCTCCACTGAGGTGCCCTTGAGCAAGGCCCTTAACCCCAACCGCTCCAGTGGAGCTGCTCAGTGGCCAGCAGATCAGACTGTGGTTGTACTGGGCAGCTTCCAGGTATGAATGCGTAACTGTGAATGTGACAGGTCGTCGTTGCAAATGAAAAATTGTTCTCAATCGACTTGGACTACCTGGATAAATAAAAGTTAAAAAAACAACAACCTGAAGTCATGAAAATCATTAGTTAAATCCCTCTAAAGAGGAGAGATATGGTTGTGTTAAATGATTAATTGGGGACCAAACAAAATATTTTAGTTTGATTTTGATTTACTACCTAGACATCGGGTTTTGTGTCTTCGATTGTTATTCTTGTGATGTTTTAATGCTGCAAATTGTACAACATTATTTATTTTGATCAGTCTAGAATTCAAAGTTAGTAGTCAAGACAACAGGACACAAATGGAAAGTCACCTCTCTCTTGTTCCTCTACTTTTATCTTTTCTTTCTCTTCCTCTCTTGAATTTCCAGGCATGCTGATGGAACTGTGAAGTTCTGGGATGCCTCTGCAAGTGAGTTCACTCAACGGCTAAGCTTTGTATACGCTTCAGAAATTATAATTATTGTTT